>NC_135754.1:18750000-19050000 GCF_041903045.1 Epinephelus lanceolatus | reverse complement strand
TTGCCCTTTGGCGGGAGCGTTTTTCCCAGATGCTTTGTTGTGTCTGAGAGCGTGTGGGAACATACGCTCTCCGAGCTGTGGGTGGTGGGTGGAAAGCAAATGTGAATAGAGATTTCACCATGCTCCTTCCAGCTGGCTTAAAAATATCCTCAGAATTTAATGACACCTCGTGAAGGAATGCTGAGCTTATTCAATCTGTGCTGTTCTGGCGTTCAGCGCTCTCGCTCACATATGGTTGTTTTTCACAAATAATACATTAAACCTACATGGGAATAGTTTGTCATTTTGGGAAATACACTTGTGTGCTTTCCTGCTGAGATATAGATGAGAAGATGGTTACAACTGTCATATCTGCACAGTAAATCAATCAATCAATCAATCAATCACTTTATTTATAGAGCACTTTTCATACATAAAATGTATCACAAAGTGCTGTACATTACAGAACACAAGCAGGAAAGGATCAGGGGGTACAAAATAAAATACATAATAAAATACACCCCCCCCCCCCCCCCCCCCCCCCCACCCACCCTCCCAGCCCACATTTAACCTCATTTTCACCACAGTTAGAAAAAAAAATAAAAATAAAAAAAATAAAATTGTGTATTTTTTTAAAAATCTTTTTTAACCAGATTTACAGCAATATTTGTGAACTTTGTCATATTTATTTACTTTGTATTAAAGTATATGTATTAAATGCAATGTCAGTGTTTAATCTAAATATTATTCAAATCTTAATGTAAATCCAAATATTCAATGTAAATATGAATCTTAAATATTAAATCTAGACGTTAAATCTAGCTTCAAACTAAATATTTGGCTAGTGTGCAAACATTGCTACATTTAAATGTAAAATTCAACATTTAGACTAAGATTTCAGATTTTGATTTAATATGTAGATATAAAATTATTACTTAAACTTAGATTGAATATTGGCATTTTATTATTTATTTTTTTAATAAGAAAAGTAAATAGTACAAAGTTCACATGTATTGCTGTTCCTGGTTAAAAGTTGGCATCACCAAAGCAGCCAACACAGACATCAAACTCCACAGCAGCTACAGCCACAAACACACACAGGATATTAACTCACAACGGGCTGCACCGTTTCTGCACAAAGTGAAATACAATCACCTGTTGTTCAATCACCTGTACAGTGAGTGTGGACTTGTTTACTCACCTGCCTGAACATGAGTCTGTGAGTCTCGCGCATCCCAAAAGTCCCCAGTCTGCTCCAGGTTCAACTTCTCTGGTCCTGTCAGTCCACTCAGCCTTTGTATCCCAGTATAACCAGTCCACTCAGCCTCTCTGTCCCAGTATAACCAGTCCACTCAGTCTCTCTGTCCCAGTAGACACACTTGTCAGAACAGCACTCACCTCACTGAACGTAAAACTTCAGTTAACGGTGAAGTAACCGCTGAAATTTCCAGCACGTGAGCTTGTTAGCATTTAGCATGTTAGCCACACCCAGCATGCACCTGTTAGGGTGTGTCTGATTTGGGTCACCTAGGTTACCCGCCGGATAGCACATCAAACCAGTGATTGATTCAGGATAATACAAGTTTATTGTTTTTTGTGTCATTTAATTAATTTATTTTTTATTTATTTTAATGTATTTATTTTATTACATTTTTTTTATTCCTTTCTTGCTTAACAAGTGCAATAACAAGAAAAGAGTCAGCCGTTCAGACAGCTAAAATGTACTTATCCCAAAAGTACGTAAGGCTTTCGAAATTTTAGAGTGCTAAGTAGTTTGTGCATAGTTGCATTTAATTTATAAAAATTTAAATAAAGTTTTTTTTTCTTTTATAGAATTTGTGAAAATGACATTTTGTGAAAATCGTTTTTAAAATGTAATATTTTAGTTCATATTCTGAACTGCAGACATCCTAAAAATCAAACTGCACATCTTTGTATAGTAATGAAATATTAATAGAAATAGATATATTTATATATCAAGTTGCACCGTTACATTGCTCACAAATTGCGAAGCCTGGCCCAGCTACGACTGCAAAAATATTCAAAATAAAAATTAAATAAAATCAGTGATTTTTACTGACTCAAAAAGTACAAGCACTTTCTTTATTCTATTTTGTCGAGTACAAAAAAAAGAAATGAAAAGAGTTAGCTATTAGTTAGTTAGCTATTTCCACCCTGCCTTTAAGTAAATACTTTTTTCTGGATCATCCATCAGTGAAGAAATCACTAAGTGAAACTGACATGTCAGGGAAGTTCTATTGACTCTCTCTATAACTGACACTTATCCCTGAGTGAACATAAAGATTTCTGGTGTATGCGTGAACTGAGTCTGACCTCAGTTATCACAGGTATTTGCCCGCCACCATTAGTGCTTTACTCTTCCTTTCAGCAGTACTATGAGCTGTGAATAATAATGATTAAACTCATATATGACGGTATCACATCCCTCTGTCTCAGGTACCTCAAGCCAGACGTTCAAAAGAAGTCCAAGCACAAAACAGCAGTCATAAAAAAGACTCTCAACCCGGAGTTTAATGAGGTAGATGTTCATGTTTGTGTATGTGCATAACTGCAATGGTTGAATGTAAAGAGATAGCTCATTTAGAAACAGCCCTCAGAGGCGCTGCACAGCATGCAAAGTTCCTGCAACCTTTTTGTAAAACAGCCAATTACAGTTTGCACATTATTAACTGATGCCTCATTAGTGAGTATTGTAGAGGTTTATAAAGGAAGAGAAACTTGTGTTAGATGTGATCTTCTGACCTTTGCTCTCATCCGCTCACCTCTACTGCTCTTTGTTTTTACCCTGCAGGAGTTCTTCTATGAAATCACCTTCTCAGAGTTAGCCACCAAGACACTGGAGGTCACGGTGTGGGACTACGACCTGGGGAAGTCCAACGACTTCATAGGTGAATTCATAGACAACTATTAATTTCCTGCCTGCTGGTGTTTTTTCGGATCACTGATGAGCTGCCTGCCTGGCTACTTTATTAGCAGTCCAATAATGTTGTACCCATGGCAGATGTTACCAAAGATATTTTGGGCTGTTCTCTTCTATCGGCTGCTGAGTGCAGCACTGTGTGTAATTTGCAGGGTTGAGCTGCCAAAAGGGTGTCAGTGACATTTCGCCTGAAAATGAGCTTCATGCTATACTTGCTCTACAAGAGGGAATAAGTAATTACATCTACACCTGTTTGTCTCTTTGAATATTTTATTCTTTCACTTTTTCTGGGATCTTTTAAAGTGATTTTTGTTTCTTACAGTAGGTAAAGGTCAAAGTCTGGTGGGCTTTTTTCTTCATTTTTTTTTTATTTCCAGCAAATCCTGTGCAAAGACCAACAACCAGTGTCTGTCTCTCAGTAATTTCGGACTTCATTTTATTTCTAAACAAAATAAGTGTCCTTTGTCTGCCTCTTTGAAACTATAAAGATGCAGTAATTATCTTTTTAAGGTGACTCAGTCACTCTAATTTGAAAGAAACTACTTATTCCTGCTGTCACTCAAGATGAATTTTAATGCAGATCAGACACTGACACGTTCCATTAAACCTGTTAGGTTCTGTTTGATGGTGCTATTATATCATTAGGCACAGTTACTATCAAAGAAAACCAAGTGAATCTTTTTTTGTATTTAATTTGGTACATTTATCTTGTGTGCACACGATACTTACCTTAATTATCTTGTGCGCACAAGGTAAATAACTTGTTCCCACAAGACAATTAGCATGTTCCCACAACATAATTAGTGTGTTTCCACAAAATTAATAATGTGTTACCAGAAGATAACTCACTTGCTCCAACAAGACAATTAACTAGTTTCCACAACAAATTTACCTTCTTCCTACAAGATTAATAACATGTTCCCACACGAAAATTAACTAGTTTCCACAAGATACATAATGTCCTCCCACAGGACAATTAACTTGTTCCCACAACATACTTAGTGTGTTCCCACAAGATTGATAATGTGTTCCCACAAGATAACTCACTTGTTCCAACAAGACAATTAACTAGTTTCCACAACAAATTTACCTTCGTCCTACAAGATTGATAACATGTTCCCACACGAAAATTAACTAGTTTCCACAGATACATAATGTCTTCCCACACAACAATTAACTTGTTCCCACAACATACTTAGTGTGTTCCCACAAGATTAATAATGTGTTCCCACAAGATAACTCACTTGTTCCAACAAGACAATTAACTTGTTCCCACAAGATTAATAACTTGTTCCCACAAGACAATAAACTAGTTGCCACAAGATACATAACATCTCCCAAGGTCATTAATTTTGCTCCCACAAGATTAATAATGTGTTCCCACAACATAATTAGTGTGTTCCCACAAGATTAATAATGTGTTCCCACAAGATAACTCACTTGTTCCAACAAGACAATTAACTAGTTTCCACAACAAATTTACCTTCGTCCTACAAGATTGATAACATGTTCCACATGAAAATTAACTAGTTTCCACAAGATATATAATGTCTTCCCACAAGACAATTAACTTGTTCCCACAACATCAATAACTTGTTCCCACAAGACAATAAACTAGTTGCCACAAGATACATAACATGTCCCAAGGTAATTAATCTTGTTCCCACAAGATTAATAATGTGTTCCCACAACATAACTAACTTGTTCTCACAAGACAATTAACTAGTTCCCACAATATAAATTACTTGTTCCCACAACATCATTAACTTGTTCCCATATAATAATCAACTTGTGCACACAATATAAAAAATAATCACCTTTCAGGACTTTTGGGCCCCGTAGTACCCTGTAGTTAAAATCATGAACACTTTTATGGTATAGGCTACTATTAGTATTATGGATATAATACTAATTTAATCATATTTTAAAGCAGGTTTTTCCTGTTGCTATAAACGGAAAATACCATAAAACTTAAATAAAACGCGCAGTCCCTTTTACTAGCCTGGTGTAGCTACATATTTTGACAAATAAATGCCTGTTTCAACACCTTTGGATTTATGAAACCAGGTTGTTGGCTACTTGCTGGGGCTAACATTAGTTTAACTGATTGGGTCACTCAGACAAATATAAATGTTTAAACTTTTGTCAGTATGGAGATGCTATACATTATTAGCTTGGTTAGATTCTTTACAATTCAATAGTTGGTTCATTTTACTGAAACCATGAGCACCAGAGAAGACCGTAATTCATTCAAATTTACCAGCATGACTCACTTCCTCTGTAGTTGTCATAAAGTCAGAATATGTGTCCGTTCCTAAATTACCCCAGTAAGTTATTCATATTCCTTTGGTCCCTAAGGCTCCACCAAAAAAAAAGAATCAAAAGAGTTTTTCATTTAAAAATAGCTATGGATATTGTTTTAACAGGATAAAATGGTGTTGTATCATGATGCCCGATGCCATAATCCTCGGGTGCCATAACAAGTGTCATAACACTCTCTCTGATGTGCTGTCTGTCGGAGCTAGATCCAGTGAATGATTTGTAACTGGTATGTAATTTGAAGCCTAATTTCTATACAAGTAATATTACACTGGTTATACTGGTTCAAATAAACAATTTGATAGTATTTCCCATCTTTGCTAAGCAACAGTTTCATGAAAAGGAATTAAATGCCTCTCCCCAAATAGACACCTGTTAAGTTTAATAGCCTGGGCTACTAATGAAGTTTTACAATAATATAAATAATGTAAAATAACGTTTTTGGCTCCTTGGTCTGGGTTTCTTTTGAAATTGAATTGTATTTTTGTCTGTAAGTAATTACATAAACAAAACAAACTATACAATAACTGCTAATAAAACAGTGCAGTAGAAAACAAAATAACCCAATAACACAGTGGAGAAGATTTTTCATACACTGAAAAGGTGTAGGCTGAAGCTACAACTAATTACGCCTTCTTACAATAAATCAAACATTGTACCAGACAAAATGCCAAACTTGCAGAGTGTGTGACACATTTTCAGTTCCTCATTACTACTGTTGCATACATTTTTGACTTTAATTCAATAAGTTTAATCGTGAGTCACAATGACTTTCTTATTTGTCTCTGTGCTGGTTAGGCGGTGTGTCCTTAGGGTGCCACTCACAGGGAGAAACGCTGCAGCACTGGATAGACTGTCTGAAGAACAAGGGCAAGAAGGTAGAGCGCTGGCACACACTGACCAACGAGCTGCCGGGATCCACACTGCAGGAATGAACTGGTCCTCTTCCTCTGTACTGACACTGGAGAGGCTGTCTGACGAGAGACGTTTCATCGCATGCCCTGAGGATTGTCTGCATGACTATGAAGGATTCATATCCTACTTACTTTGTGTCATGAATGAGATCATAATTCACACCCAAGGGGGGTCACACTCAGATATCAATACTCTCATCTTGGATCTAAATAGACCTGATGCAAATATGAAGACCCTTCCTAACGCAAAACTGTACAGCCTGAGAATTTTCATAATCATATTCATAGGGATCCATGTCCCTTTTGTGGATTTAATGTCAGACTAATTGCTCCTCTGCAATGCTTCAAACTGGTCAGATCTCAATCAACAAGCAAAATTGAAATCGTGCAGGAAAATATAACGAGGGAGAGGCTGAATTATTCTGCTGTTCGACTCTCATGTCAGGTTTACTCGCTCTCATTACAGTCTGCATGTTATTTTCATTGACCACTGACATTAAAACTCCACCGTTATGACCATCCATCTCACAGCGCACATACCTCTCCCTTGCAATAATGTTTTTTCTAATGCTTCCAGAGACCTTCACGCGGTCTTGATACTGTCAGACACTTTGTATCTATTGATCCGATTGCCATTGGATTGCCTGCAGACAGCACACCCTGATAAGACAGTTGGTTCTTCCATGTTGATGGCTCGTGTCAGTGATTTGCATGTTTGGTGTCGATGGAGCAAACTAAAAAGACAAATATGTGCCAGGCTCTGCTGCAGGATGTTCATCATTGTGTTGCTCCCAATTCTCCTGAGGTGTGTTGCTCTGATTAACTGAGAGATTGTTTTATTTAATTCAAGGGTAACAGTTTTTTTTAAATATCGTTGAGTTGTTTAATGTGTCGGCTCTGATATCACAGTGTCAGTGTCTTGTTGGTGACACGTTGATGTTGACCTAAATTTGCTCCACAATCCCTGATTTGTACAGAGGAGGAGAGTGATGTAATTAACAGGAAGGTCTCAGAGCAGATTGGTTTATGGGGAGCTGTGCATGGTCACACTGTAACACCCAGTGAATAAAATCATCAGCCTTTGTTTAGTATCTAAATTATAAACATGAATGGTGTATAGAGCACAGTGCTGCTGCGTTACTGTGGATCCTGTTAACCACGCTGCAGATTTGATCTCATGTGGTTAAAGAGGCATGCTGATAATGCCAGTGGTGTTCATATGTAAATATATATTGTGTTTGACTTGCTTTGGGTGTTTGTCTTTTGGAACTTAAAGTGTGCATGATTGTTTTTCATAAAATATTCATATTGATTTATTGCCTGCATCCTTGAATTTCTATCTTATTTTTCTCTGAGTGGCCTCTTTGGATCTGAAATGTTTACGTGCAGCTCATAAAGTCAACACTGCCACCTAGTCTTCAGGCTCTGCAGCTGCAGCCTCTGCTCTGACAGTAGTGTGAGCAACAGTGATGCAGCAGATGTGTCCGAGGAGCACAGAGGCAAACACCACAGGTAAAAGATATTTAACTAAAGCCTCATGCAGCAACGTTCTCTTAAATTTTTCTTAATTTTCTGTTAAGAGAAAAAATAAAAGACATCTTAACTATCCAACTCTGCTCTTAACCTTGGTGTGCTTAATGATGAATCCCATTTCATCATGTCACCTATTGGCATGGGTAATGCCCCCTAAACAGTATATAAGGGTAGGTGTTGTGCCATGTGCAAAAACTCTGGCGCATTCTCTAGTCTGTCAACTAATCATATCAGCTGCACTTATATATTTGATATGGTTTGTGTGCAAAAATCTTCATTTGTAAAGTAACTAATGACTAAAGTTATCAAGTAAATGTAGGGTAGTAAAAAATACAATATTCATTTCTGAAGTGCAGTGGAGTAGAAGTAGAAAGCAACATGAGATTAAACTAAAAGTACCTGAAATTTGTACTGAAGTACAGTACTTGAGTAAATGTACTTAGTTGCTGGTCAGCAGGGGGATACACACACATTAAAATGGTGAACTGGGATCCATGAACCAAGTGTAGTTGTATTTCTTTAGCTCAAAAACGTAATAAACCAATCATTGCAATCACTCGAAAACATATAATAATCTACATTTGATTATATGGAATTCATGTGTTTTTAAATATTCCTCAACTTCAAAACGTGGATGGTGAAAACAAGATGGCTTTTTTTCTTACCTTGGTAGGTAAGTGTGTGCTCTCGACCACGTACCTAAGAGAAGAACAAAAATAAGGAAACATTGGTGAATCCCAGAGTCAACAGAGCCAACACAATGAGAACAACTCGATGCAAACAAAAACAAGACAAAATGTGTTTTTATATCACTTCCTGTATGCACTATAAAAAAGAATCCACTGGTTCAACTTATAACAATGAAGGTAACAATTTCCAGACATCTTTATGAGTAGTTCCAACTCTGGCATAATGGAATTAATCCTATAAATCTTTTTTAATCTGACAAACTCAATTAGTTTAGTTTAATCAGCATGATTCACTTTGATCTTAAAGAAAAAAAGCTTAATTAAGTCAAACCAACCTAATATTTATCTAAAAGTTGTGCTGATATTAAGAGGTCAAATTATTTTATTTAAGATACTCTATCTTATTATTATAATTCGGTCGTGCTCAAGAATGTTATGCTTTTGATTTGATTCTTAATATAATTCTTAACTACCTAAAACACTTTATTTTAACAAACATGTTTTTTTAATGCTGAAAAACATCATTATTTTAAACATTATCCACTAACCATGAATCATTTTTAGTGTGAGGCCTGCAGTTGGTGTGATTGATCAAATTAAAATAAACTCTAACTTCAAGCTTCAACCTGTTAAATGGATGCCAATAATACATGAAATAATTAGAATCTCTGCTAAATACTCATCACAGAAATTTAAAGTGCACCTCCAGACATGTTTTAAAGTATGTAAAAATATTCTGCTATGATTAATATTTTGTTTAACGTGATTTTCCAAATAAAAAGTAAATACATAACTTTTAAAAGGGGCTGGAGGCAGATCTAATCTTTCTCCCTCACTGAGAAATTCTGGATCTGGCTTTGGCCCCACCCACCACCGCTGCTTGCTCGAGGTTTTGTTTCCCGCTTTCTTCAGCACTGACAGAGAAGTGTGGAGATAGGTCTGGCTATGGGAGACGAGTGCTAGGTTGACTGGTGAAAGAGCAGTCTGCATCAAGATGGCTAAGGTTAGCGTTAGAGGAAACATGGGGGAGATTTAGTCGTACGTTTGAGAGCAGTCTGTCGTGCACCACAGCCTGCTCTCACTCCTGATACATCACTTGGGTAGTGTCCCTGGTGTCATTACAATGATGCAGAGGGCACCTTTTAGCATCTGTATGAGACGCACCAGGCTTTCAACCAACTCCAATGTATACCCATGTGCATGAGCACAGAAATCTCTAAAGGTGGATGAGCCAAACAAACACAGGACTTTGACCCAGGAGACCATTGTTCATTTCCTCCCAGCCAACATTTGTATGTGGGGCCCATGTGGGTACTTAATAAGCTGAAAAATTGGCCCTTTATAGGATCATCCATGGGTTCCATCATGGTCCCATGCCAATTGCCCACATGGGTGGTTTTACCCAAGCGGGTCATGGATTATCCTAGGGCTACCTGGGTACTAAGTGGGTATCTATCTGTCTGTCTGTCTTTCTGTCTGTCTGTCTGTCTGTCTGTCTATCTATCTATCTATCTATCACCATCCTTCATCCTGTAACATTCTTATGATCTCTGTACCATTCATTGAACTTTTTACTTGTTTGGTGTTCTGAGTAAAAGATCAGAGGTCAAGGGTCAGAGGAGAGAATCGGCATCAGGACATTGGGATGTTTCTGATAAACACACTCCTGCTTGCTGTCTCACAGTACAGATAGAGTATCATGCTGTGAGGCTGACTGCGAGCTGAGTGTGTGAGTCAGAAGTGGTGTCATGGATGTCGACAGGCTCAGTCTTGATTTTAAATAGAAGATGAGAGGTCAGAAAAACACATTTGCAGCTGTGCAGTTTCTGATTATTGTGCATTTTCTTGTCTGTCCCGAGCAGGAAAAAAGAAGCTCTTTGTGAAATCAGAGATGGCTGCTACTGTTTCATCTTAGTCACTGTTTGTTCTTCCCTGTGCTCTCAGCCTGACGGATAAACGCCAGAGGTCTTCTGCAGATCCTGCCAGTAATATGAACACAAAAACAACTAATAAACTTTTACAGAAGTGCTCTCCAAAAATAAATAATGAATGTTAAATAAATGTGATGTCAATTTTGGCAGGTCATTACAGAGTCAAGGTTTTAAATCTTTAACTAGGAACAACCACATGGAGATGTTCAGAAGCCAAATATAGGCCTTAAAGTGCTTTTTATGAGTCTAGATTGTTTTGGTGTGAGTTGTAGAGTGTTGGAGATATCTGCCATAGAGATGTCTGCCTTCTCTCCAATATAATGGAATTAGATGGCAGCATGTGGTGCTCAAAGTGCAAAGTTGAAAAACTCAACAGCAATGTGACCAATAGGACCTATTTTTTCCACCAAACTACACCTACAAACTGTATCACAGTGCAGAGGGAAGCAAAGCGAAGCATCACTTGGGTAGTGTCCCTGGCGTCATTATGCATCTGTCCAACTTTGTTACCACTCCAAATAGCATTTCCTGTGTTAGACAGCGATTGGCTTTCATTTTAGTGACGTATATAATCTAAATTGCCAAGTGTACCTTTGACACTCAGATAGGGAAGTACACAGACATCGCCCCCCTTCAGTAGAGGAATGTCAAACACCTCTCTAGAGACAAACTTTCAGATACAAGTCAATATAGTAAAGGTTTTGCCATTTTAAGGGACATAAACAGAAGTGTTGGAGATATCGGCCGTAGGGATGTCTGCCTTCTCTAAAATATAATGGAACTAGATGGCACTCAGCTTGTGGTGCTCAAAGCACCAAAAGACATTTGAAGAACTCAGCAGCAATGTCTCTTTCCAGAAATCATGACCTGGTTACTCAAGATAATCCACAGACCTTGTTGTGAGCAGATTCATGTAGGAACTATTTTCTTTATACCAAACTACACCCGCCAACTTTAGTACCGCAGAGAGGGAAGAGAGCTTCTAGGCCAAGGAGGACACCATAAATGTTCACATCTCGTGCAAATGTATTTTTTTGCCACTTTGAGCACCACAAGCTGAGTGCCATCTAGTTCCATTATATTCAGGAGAAGCCAGACATCTCTATGGCTGATATCTCCAACACTTGGGAACGTACACCAAAACAATCTAGACTGATAAACAGCACTACAAGTAAGAGGAAAAATATGTATTTCTGATTTTCTGGTGGACTGTCCCTTTAAAACTGATCACAGAAGTCTTAAAATCTCCACGTAGCAGGAGCTGAGATGCTAAAACTGGGGTTCCACACACTGTCCTGCTGAGGCTTGTGAGACGTCTGTGGTTTTATGAAGTCATTTTGAGAGAGTTAAAGTAAACACAGATACAGAATATTGCAATAGTCCGGGTCCAGATGTAATAAAAACATGAATGAGTCTCTGCAGATAAAAAAAGATCCAATCTGATATATTTTTAGGAGGATACAGGAGGGAGAACTGGACTGCGGATTTTGTCCAATGATCAAACCTGAGATTATTGTTTGAAAAATAATGAGAGGGGACACTCGAGGACAGTAAACATTTAATTTCCAACCTGTTCAAGGTAGAACAAAACCAGAGATGGCCAACTAGAGATAAAGATGTTTTAATTACATTCAAAATGAACAACAAAAGCTGCAGTAAACATCGAAAAGGAGATTTCCCTGTAACTATTATATAAAAAGTCACGTTCCAGGGATGCAGACAGACTCTCATGTAACTGTTAAATAATAGTTTGCTCAGGGAGGATTATTCTAAAATCCAGCGGTTTAGCAGATTTCTGTGAAACCACAAACATTTATATAATGCCAAGCCCTCTTTGCAGGGACAAGCATTACTGCTGATTGGGATAACACATAATGGATAATGATGAGAGCCACTTGTAGCACATGATGTCACAGAGTAGTGTGTTTCAACACCAAACATCTGACTGTCTGATGCTCTGACATGGATTTGATTTTAATAAACATTCACATTATTCTTTGGTTTGGGAGGGGAAGACTATCTCTTTGTTTCAGTCCTTGTTATTGCACTTCTGTCGCTCCAAAAAACAACAGATATTTGCTCAGACTGTCTCTTTGCACTGTCATCTCATAACAATAAAACTGGCAGCACAATAAAAAAGTCAGTGTCAGAAAAGGCTGCTGTGGTACAGCAGACATTAAAGATATACCGAGGAATGAAGCCACCGCCACCGCAGCTAGAGACACACTCAGAGCCTTGATGGAAATATTATAGCGCTATCTCACCACAGGGCTCTGAATCCACTCTGTGATGATTAAGTGGTTTTCATTAGAGAGCCAGTAATGAGCACATTACTGCCACCTAGCCAGGGCTGTGATGGAAAGTTAAAAGTTGAAGCGAGCAGAGAAAGTGTGGCAGTGGGGCTGTGCGGTAATAATGGGCCAAATATGAGCCTGGAGCTCACATCACATTTCAATTAAGCTTCTTGTAGATATCACACTCAATTAAAACACAGTTCATGAGTAGATTTGCATGGATTACCCACACCCCTTCTTCACATGCTTATTAGGGACTGTACTTTATTTCGAAGGGGGTTGGCTGGGGTGTGTCTTTTTTTTATTTTTTAATCTTGAGCATTTTTTCCCTTAAGCCTCCCTGAGTATCTGAGGGAAAATACACGAACTTTCGTCCACTATAAATACCCATATATCTGTATATTCACACCTAATGTAGCTACGCCTATGAAGCCAATGAAACGAGCAAACACCACAGAGGGAGTTATCAATCAATCAGTCATTTATTTGTCACATGTCAAAGATTACACACGGCACAATTCTTGAGTGTTTTTGCTGGAGCGCTCTGAACTCCTCGAGCTGAAAAAACTTCAACTCAGAGTGAAAAAGCTCCCCATGTCATCTCTTATTTCATCATCTTTTTTCCCATTGTCCATTCGGACGATTTGAGAGGCGGACCTTCTGTGGTGGCCTGGACAACAAGTTTACAGTTGGTAAACAATGGAAGAGACACTGGTGGTGGCGGTTGCTGGATACCCAGAGCTATACGGCCCAACGATACACAGCAGGTTGTCAAACTGCCCTGAGTCATCCTAAAATATGCCTGGAAACAGCCATCATGGAGGCAAAGCTCCTGGACCAACTGGTGGTACTCCCCATGATCCACCCTCATTTTTAGGGTCTCATGTACCCACACAGATCTCGGTTTCCCTGTGCCCAACAAACTATTTGGTGACAGCCTCTAACCCTTCTTTCAACTTTTGGAAAAAAGGCAGTGTGGTTCGCCTGCAGAATGCTTATCTTGAAGTGATCCACGACAGGAACACAACAGCACCTCAAATTTCCATCGTCACCCTCAGCTGGTGCTCATTCTTCTCCATCTGTCATTGATGTTTACTGATGTTTGCATTTAAAAACCTCACTCTGGCTAGCTAGAAGTTGGCAGAGGGAGAGTTTACAGACTGGTGAGTTGATTTCCTCGTCCTGATGAGTGACTTGCAGCATCACGCCACCACTGTCCAATGCCAACCACAAAAAGCACTGCCAAGACTTGACTGGAAACGTCAGCACCTATGTCATTCACCACAAAGTTTGCTAGAGAAACTAACACTACTGTTGTTTTCTCAAACACACGATAGCTCTTTAACTAGGTAACGAAATCAAAACAACACAAGCAGCTGATTTCTTATTTTTACATTGTCTTGGGGGCTTTTTTTCTGCTGGGACAGATATAGCATGGCAGGGGAAGAGAGAGGGGGGGATGACATGCAGCAAGGGACCATGAGGGTGCATGCTCTACCAGCTGAACGGGTGGACACCCCAGCAGCTAACCTCTGAAGCAAAATGCAAATCCTCCTTAAAAATCACATCATCATAAAAGCTGTGTGTGCATTTCAGTGGAATATGGGTGCATGAAAATCCACAAAACAAAACTTAATAAACACGTAGACATCACAGCGCCCACACAGCCGACATTAGCTACATAAGCATATAATGACCACTTTCCAAATAAACACTAATAAGACCCCAGACGTCCCTCTCCCCAGCAACGCTTTCCAGCTCCTCCTGGGGGATCCCAAGGTGTTCCCAGGCCAGACAAGATATGTAATCCCTAAAGCATGTTCTGGGTCTGCCCCAGGGCCTCCTACCAGTGGGGCGTGCCTGGGACACCTCCAGCGGGAGGCGCCCAGGAGGCATCCTAGTCAGATGCCCAAACCACCTCAACTGACCACTTTCGACGCGAAGGAGCAGCAGCTCTACTCCGAGCTCCCTCCGGATGTCCAAGCACCTTACCCTATCTCTAAGGCTGAGCCCAGCCTTATTCTCATTCTTTCGGTCATTACTCAGAGTTCATGACCACAGGTGAGGGTTTAAATCAGAAAAAGCGATTTTGATTGAATGTCACTGTTTTTTTTTTTAAAGATAATTTTTTTGGGCTCTATGCCTTTAATATACAGGACAGTGTGAAATGGGGAGACAGAGAGAGTGGGGGGACGACATGCAGCAAAGTGTTGCAAGCCGGAGTCAACCTCGCGACTGCTGCAGCAAGGCATCACCTCAACACATGGGGCGCCGGCACTATCCACTAAGCTACCGACGCCCCAATGTCACTGTTTTAACCTTAGATTTGATTACATGTTAATGGAAGTGTTGTCTCATGTGTTCAAGGACTGTTGGAAATGTAAAAATCTGACATTAATTTCTTTGTTTACAGATTCTGGCTATGATAAATGGTGCAATTTTGGCGATTTGTTAAAAAAACATACCTTTCAAACCTGCTGGTGGGCTGTTGGGTTCTGGGGTTATTTAAAATTAATACGAAATTTTATTTTAAGTTAAAATTATACGAAGTGCCTCCCCTGTTTTGCACCACCCCTTACCCTCTCATAAATAACGAACAGTCCCTTAGGGTGAATTTTTGTCACATTTACCTTGTTCTGAAGTTGAAAAAACTGCATTTAGAGACAAACCTCATTGGAAACACTGACTTCATACCAGGCAATTAAACATTTTAAACATGTTTCATGAGTAGAACTGAGCCATCATTAATATTTTCAATGACACCTGTGATTTTCCTCAAAATGTCTGCTGTGGGAAAGGCCTATCAACAGTTTAATCCACAGTTGACCCTTTTCATAGCAGGTCATAGCAGGAAAAGCACAGATGTAAAAAGTAATATTGATTTGGCTCCATTCCATTTAGGTTTATTACTAAGCTGTGCCAGTGAGCCAGCATTTAAAATGAGCCTGTCTCTAAAGCAGCTGAATGGAGTGGTTGTAATTAAAATTATTATTTACACCTGTGCATTTCCTGCTTTGATCTGTTGACATATGCTAATTTATCACATCAGCTGCACAGTTTTGACAGTTCTTTGACAACAAACAGCGAAATGTTTCTTCAAATAAAAGAAAATTGTGACTGAGTGATTAATAGAAAGTGGAGTTGATAATTCACTGTGTCTCCTGTAAAATGAGCAGCTAACAAAGTCTCATTCTTTGATGTGGAAGCTGTGGAAACTTTCACAAGTGTGTCATTGTTTTTTTTTTAATGAATAAATATTTCTCACTCCATCGAAGCATTAATTCACACTTGTAACGATTTCTGTTCAGCCCCAGCTCCCTTCAACAAATTAAACAGGCACAAATAGAGCAGCATCGCCACAGGTCAGCACGTCTCATTATTTCCTGCGCTGACTGACAGGATGATCATGATGCATCCAAACGCTGCCAAGCTGACTCACAGCCCCAGTGTTTATGTGACCCAGCTGGATAATCCCTGACCCACTTACTGCATCTGGATGTGACTCTGTCTGGTATGCTGATCCTCTCCCGAGCCGTACTGTACAGCATATACCTACTGGTAAATTAGCTGAGTACAAAGAAAAATACCTTTTGCTGTCAAAATGTTAACATTGGCGAGGGGGAATTTGCTGTTGTCAGTGCTGTCATGTTTCTGCAAATGTAGATGTTTTTTTTATCTCTGTGAGCAAAGGAAATTTAGCTTTAAAGGGGCAATAAGTGAAATTCATCATTTCTAGTCTGAAAGAATTAAAAAACTGCTATGTGAAGAACTAGAGGTGTAATTTCATCTGGAGTATAGCATGACCTCACACACCCTCTCTCTGTGTTGATCTCCAGCCCATTGTTTACAAGCCGGTCCGGCTGGGCATTCATGTATGTTCATGTGAATCGCCGCCTCCTCCCTCCTCTCGGAGCCCTTGGCCCTCCCTCCCTATAAAAGGCTACAGCCAGTGAGCAATGGCAGATGGCATGATGGTACCTGTAATAAATGTAATATACTTGCTGAGATGGAGACAAGACTCAGTGACTAGAAGAGCTGGTAGAAGCGCTCCATAGCTGTAGGTTACCCCAGTAGCCGGTGGCAGCCGACTAGTGCTAACTCCAGGAGCTAACTGTTCTCTGTGAGTACGCAGAAGAGTAGGAACGTTAGCGTTAGCTCCCGGGAGCGTTAGCAGTTTGCACTAGTCGGCTGCCACCAGCTACTGGAGTAACATTAACTTACAGCTATGGAGCGCTTCTACCAGCTCTGTAGCTGGTAGCTCTGCCTGTAGTGAAACCGGGACTAACCGGTGCTTCCTCCTCAGGCTCCACTTCACTCAGCTTGCCTGACAGACCCGCTGCTTCTTCCCACTTTAACCTGAATAACAAACAGGAGCTAGCTGGGAGCGGCTAACGGAGCGTTAGCCACAGCATGACCGGAGGGAAGCACAGCCAGTTAGCTTCCGCTAGCTTACCAGCTAACGTTAGCCCTGGCTCTCCGTTTGGATCCAAACGGAGCACCGAGCCCTGGCTTGTTATTCAGGTTAAAGTGGGAAGACGCAGCGGGTTTATTGGGCAGCTGAGTGAAGTGGAGCCTGCGGAGGAAACACCGGGACCGTCTGAGAGAGAGCAGAGGTAGAGGGAGAAGTGGCTCATGGCACACTTTGTTTTGGTCTACAGGCAGTGCACAACAGCAAACCTAGCAGTGAAACGATTTCCCTTTTTGCCCCTTTAAGAAAAATGTAACATGAATTCATTCATATAGTGAATATAGTTGGATTTATTTTGTATGTATTATGTCCACTATTACAACAGAGCACTCACTTAAGTGCGAGTTATGCATCTCTTTAACCTTTATCATGCCTTGTTATTTCCATGTAACATATTTAAACATAGTCCCAGTTCTTGTGCCAAGTCTCTATCTATGCCTCACTCTGTCTCTTTTGATTAACTGATTAATTGTTTGGTCAATTAAACATCAGAAAACAGTGAGGTGCCAATCACTATTTCCTCGACATATCCTGTTAACAGTACAAAACCCAAAGATAATACATTGACCATAATGTAAGTCCAGGAAAAAAGCAGATAACCACAACTGAGAAACTGGAAAAAAAGTAGAGTTTAGTGTTTTTGTAGTCATGCTGGGAGCATGACTCCTGTAATGGCAACATTGGTTGGTTGTTCCAACTCTTTGACTGAAATATTTCAACACCTATCAGATGGATTGCCATGAAATTTGTTGCAGACATTCATGGTTCCCAGAGGATGAACTACAGATTTATAATAATGACTAGATATCGGATTCATTCCAATGAAATTTCTCATGCGGTGCATGCAGTGAAGTGGACCAGAAAGAGAACTGAGTCCTCTTTCATATGAATTGACAATGTGAACACAAAAAGAACTGAGTCCCTTTTTTGTTGGTCCACTTTTTGGTGCACTTTAGAGGACTGAGTTTGGTTTGTTTAAAAAACTCTATATGTGAAAACACTCATAAACTTTACATTGTGATGACGCATGGATTGTAAAATCACTTTTCTCTGCTCGAGGGCAGTTTCACAAGTATAAAACCTCCATGGATCAATAAATCATAATAGAAATAGTCATAGTTGACTTTGAGTGCAGTTTGAGGTCCTGTCAATAGTTTTACAGATGTGTCTTTTAAAATGGTGATCTATGGGGAAAATGCCTTTTGGGCCCAGGAATTTTTTTTGCTGCAATACTGCAAGTGGCCACTGAGAAAAATTGGCTGCAAGTTCAAAGCACTGTCATCCCAACTCATCAAATATTGCAGTTTTGTCAGTGGACTGTCACGTCTACATTTGATGCATTAGGTACCCCTCTGCGTCTGTTGTTGACACTCCAGGATGCGGTGTCAATTTATGCCTGTTGCGTGCATGGTGTCTTTTAAAATACACACTGTTTTCACAGGAAATGTCGTTCTGCCCGTTCTAACCAGCGGCGTCTAAAACTGATGGCATCCAGCAATGACAAATCAGACCACCAGGAAAGGTGTTTTCCTGGGGGTCTGGGATGAACCCTATTGACTCTGGTGATCCACTGACTTTTTCTCCAGTGCCACCATTTTACATTTTTGTTTTTAAGTTAAATGTCTCAACAACTATTTGATGGATTGCCGTGAAATTTGGTGCAGACATTCATGTCCCCATCAGGGTAAAATAACCAATCTGTAAAATAGCCAATTATCCAATACTCACTTACCAAATACCTGAAAACTAAAGGCATTCCCATCAGCCTCAGCTATAGGCTACTGTGTTTTGTGCTAATTAGCAAATGTTAGCATGCTAACAGGCTAAACTAAGACGGTGAACGTTGTAAACATACAGTAAACTTAGCATCATTGTCAATGTGAGCACATCTATTTATTCATTCAAATATTTATTTAATGTTTTGTCTAAGGACAAGTTTGTAGCATAAGACGATGCCAGACACCACAGCATTTGTAGCCTCAGATAATCTGCAATGCCTGTCCGTACATGGTCCAACTGTTAGCATGCTGATGTTAGCATTTAGCACAGTACAGCTATCAGAGCTGTTAGCATGGCTGCAGAGTCTTGCTTCCAATAAATATGTTTGAGGGTTGCTGTATTTTCAGGCTAATTAAATATCCTGTTAATAAAGTGTGGAACTAATTTGCTAACTCAGTTACTTTTGGACAACCTGAACAGTGTATTTTCATTGTGAGCATGTTAGCATTATGATATTAGCATTTAGCTTTAAACACTGCTATGTCTTATGCTGTGTTCATTTACCTCAGAAGTCGGAGGTTGGAGCTGGGATGAACGTCACATCAGAGTTGACAGCGTTCCAGTACAAGTTGGAAAACTTGAAAAACATGTTGTTAGCAATACCAGTTCTAGCCAGGGTAGCACTGTAAGCAATGCTAGTTGATAACAAGGCATTAGGCTGTATTTTGTGCATATGTTAACACCATAGAAACATGTCCACAGATAGAAGTTGGACAGTACTGTGTGTACAATTGATTTAATGAGACATGAATATGCCTTAAGTGCTAACAATTAGTATATTAAAACAGCTGTCACTACTGTTGAGGCACAGGACAGCCATCTTGGATTTTAAGGTCACAGTTGGTAAGTTTCCTCCCACTTTAAGGGGGTGTTCCAGTTTAAATTTTCAACTGGGAACTAATAAATAATGACCTCCCAACTGGAATACACTACAGTACAGCCTCACTGAGTGGCTAGCCTTTAAAAATTACTTTTTAACTAAATAATTACAGCTTAGTTTTAGTTTGTTTTCAACAACCGACTGATTGTTGCAACGCTAGTTTAAATAAATGGTTTGATATTGTTAATGCATCAGTCGGCCATTCTGGTGCAGGGCATGCTACACGTGTTCTTGAGAATTGGGACAAATTATGTCCGACCAAAAAATAAAAAATTCAAATTATAACTTATCAACACACTTATTCAATTTTTGGAATGAAACATTATTTTAAAGAATTTGAAATAAATCTGTTTTGTTTTGATAATTTTTCTATTTTTTTTTTTTTTTTGTTGATAAAGTTATTAAATAATTTTGCTAGCACGTGTGTCGAGCACAACATGCCAACTCTGTAGCCCTTCTAAATCAAACTAAATAAGAATTACATTTTAAAAATTAATATTTTGATTAACATTAAGTGAACTCTTAGTAGCTTTGAAAAATAAAATGGCTACTCTCTACAGCTGCTGTAAAATTAAAAATAATCTTTTATTTATTTATGTACTTTTTATTATCTAAATTACTTTTTTCATTTTTATTTTTTCTTGCCAGGGTTGGGGCTGTTATGGGGTTTGTTTTTTGTTGAAATGTGACTGTTCGCATTTAATGTTTAAAAACTCAATAATAAAAAGATTGTTTAAAAAATAAAAATCACTGGGAGGATGGCCCAGTACAAGGTTTCATAGTCAAGACTTTGAGCTTTAATTTTTCATAAGATTTTGTCCCAGTTCTCAAGAATAAGAGTACGCTGTTAAACCTCATCATGTCAGTCTGGGTGCAAACACCTATAACTAACTATAAAAACTGTATTTGTTTTGTTTGATATTCTCTCAAAACTGCCCATTCACTGTTCTTGTTATGAATATGTAAGCAGCCGATAGTAGCCTGAAAGCTCCTTTTGGGGTTTTAAAAAACCTCAAAGAAAATAATGAGGAATAATTTGCTTTGATTTTGTTGAAGTCATCTGAGGCATTGGCTCTCATTACAGCCCATCACACAGTGTATTTCCTCAGCTCAGGACCTCTCCCTTCAGCATTTGCTCTTCCTGCTGCCTCCGCTCTATTGTCAACAGCATGCGCTTACAATCCCTGCAGCTTACACACTATCACGGCACAGACAACCACATTAATACCTCCCTGTTTTTTTTTGTCTCATCTACTAAACTGCAGAGCCCAGTCTCTTCTCGGTGGCTAAGCTCTCTGAGTATCACTCACTTATGACACTCATTCTCTCCCACAAAAACAAAATCTCTTTAATCCCCTCCGCTGCTCTTTATCTCTCCAGGACAATAAAAAACACATTGCATGCATTGTGTCTTTATTATGAATGTGCTGCAGAAGTATAATATTCCAAGTGCCAGCTTATCTTTGTATTATTTTTTAAACTTCTATCATCATACATGAATAAAAATCCACAACATGCCATTAATCACAAAGATTATAGAAGCCCGGTGGAAACACGAGGACTGTCAGCTTCTGTGCCTACGTTAGATCATAACTACGTAATGCTAACTCATATCACAATATTGAGATTTATATCTGCAGAGTACATCAACTGTTGATTACAATTAAATTTACATATTAAGTGCTAACAGAGGGACAAAAATAATCATTACAGAATCTGCAGGTGTGAACTCATGATGGGAAGTCGGAGAGTTTCTGTACATGATTCAAAATCCAGGGTATAAATAAGGAGTTTCTTGAAACCCAGTTGTTTCAGATCACAGTGAGATTCACAGGTAGATTAGAGGTTAGTTCAGGATACACAGGAGATATAATAACAATAAAAAAAATAAATAATAAACTAGATTTTTAAAGTGTTTCTCCACAGTACTGCTATCTAAATCTCACACCCATGAAACAATATTTAAACCAGTGTTTTGCAAAAATGAAAGACAGCATTCAACAAAATAAAAAGGTATAATTAATGTGTTAATTGCTGTTTTAGGGTTCTTTTCAAAGGACAAAAAAAACCCACAATCTGTCTGGTTTGATAGTACAGGCTACCTGTGGGTGCAGACTGAGCCTGCAGCCACCAACTTTGACTGCAATAACAAGCTATTTAATTTGTTAACCAAATAGTGATGCCCATACACACATACAATACTACCACCACCTGTCAACTGCGGCACAGCACTTCAAGAGCATCACATTATGAAATTCAGTTTCAAAATCATCTTTTACAAACATTATCAAAAAGATAGGTTATAGGTGATGTAGCATAATTAGCTTTACAGTGTCTTGCTACAGTGATTTTTGTGAACATGTACCCTTCCCCCGGCTCACAGTGATCAGTGGTGTCGAGTGGATAGACAGTAACGTTGCAGCAGAGTAAAAAAAGAAAAGGAAAAGAAACAGGTTTTCTCTCTACAACAGTTCTGTAATCAGAGTTGGGTCTTTACAAAGCAAGAAACTTTCCCTCAATTTTTTTTTTTTTTTGGCACATATTTTTTCTTGCAGTGATGACGGTGCCTTCTGTGTGAGACTTCCCATAATCCCTTCCAGTTTAGCACCCATAGCTTGTCCCTGGGTAAGCCTCTTTTTCATCCTCTTTTGCCACCCGTACACTCACTCTCACACACAAGATGTATGGGGCGGGCGGGAATCATGAGAGCCACAGAGAGGAGTCAGAAACAAGAGGACACACTGTGATTCAAAGTGTTTCTTCTCTGTGAGGGCGTTGGATGAATTTCTGCTCTCTGATTTCATTGTAACCACAAATCCCACAGCCTCCCAACATGTCCGAGGGGATTTAATGGCAAGCTGAAGCTCTGATGGCGTCCTGTCGTCGGGTGTAGTGAAGGATGGACTTTGGCGGACATTTTGTTGCATGTGGCGCTGAAGCTGGGGAGGCAATCCTTCCTGTTTCGCGTTCTGTAACCACCTACACTGGTCTCTCCATTTTCTAGTCCACCATGTCAGCTACGGCTGATTCTCGAAGAGTGTCTCAAGAATCGTCCTGAATGTGTTGACCAGAATACGAAGGGGCTGATTTAGATTGTCTACTCCCCTTCTCCATCTAACAGACACCCCCACCCCCACCCCAACCCCAGAGCAGCAGCATTTGCATATTTTATTTTCTTCCATTAGCAAAAAGGGATTTATATAGATTACAGAAATACAAGTAAGCACTGTATATCGGGTGCATATTTGTCACACATCCAGGTAATGACTAGGCGGTAAAGACGGTGGTGCAGGTGTGGGCCAGACGGTCAGTTGCCTTATCCAGTTTCATCCTGGGATGAAACTCAGGTTTTCACATTTACTAAAAAAAGAAGAGGAAGCGTATTAGTTGAAGCGCTATATATTCTGCAACTTAATATGGATGTATAAACTTTCACAGACCACAGAGGACAGAGTTATATAATGAGAAAAAAACAAGGGTTGTTGACTCCCAGAGCCCTTATAGTTGTGTGTACAATTGCTCTTACGGCCATCAAGCTAATGAGGACATCTCTTGGCTTAATGAGACCCAACAGGCTGCATTCAAAGTACAGATAAGTATCTGCTTGAACTGAAGCGAAAAAAGCAAAGAAACATTTAACTGACTGACCCTTCATGTATATATATTAAAGGGGACCTTTTATGCTCATTTTCAGGTTCTTACTTGTAGTTGGAGTTTCTGCAAGGACCTGTTTACATGCTTTAATGCTCAAAAAACACTTTATTTTCCTCGTACTGTCTGTGCCGGAACCCCCTGTGTTCACTGTCTGTCTGAGACACTGTTTTAGCGCCTGTCTCTTTAAAACTCCCTGCCAAAGAAGCCCAACCTGCTCTGATTGGTCAGCGTTTCTGGCACTTTATACCATTAAAAACACAAATAAAAACCTCTAAACCAAACACTTCCCAGCTGAACATGTCCCAGCAGGACTGCAATTCCAAATCTGGGTGAAATTAATAATATCGGCATCAAAGATTATGCATTTCCCTGACGTTAGCATGTAGCTACATGTACTTGCAGACTGTTACGAAGACTAGCGGCACTTTCTACCTTGAAGAATTATCAATTAAAGCTTCTGCCAGCGGGAATATGATCCTTTAAAGAGAAATGAACGACACTGGCAACCAAGATTACATGGCTCCTTGACGTTAGCATGTAGCTACATGTAGCAGTGTGTGCTACGTAATGTAAACATTTGCAGTAGCTAGCAACATATAAAGAAATCCGTCACAAGCTGACGTTTTCTTCTTTTGAAAGTCAAAAAAGGAAAATGGAAACATGTGTTCAGAATGGACTGTAGCCTGGCAAACTAGCACTGGATGGCAATATGATGTCAGAAAGACGCTGGACTCCAATGTCGGACAAATGTTAAATTTTGGTTGGGAGGAAAATTGGATTGACGATTTTTTGAATGTCCATTGACATTAGAATTTCACATTGTGTGGATGTTAACATTATGATATTTTGCAGATGTTGGGCTTCGTCATACCTTCTGACTAAACGTTGTTAATCTACGACAAGCTGGCGTTAGCATAAGACATTTGGAATATGTTGGATTTTGGTTTCTTAACAACACAACTTGAGCCCAACAAAATACCAACGCCATTTGTTGTCAGTGTTTACCTCAAACTGACATTGGCACTAAGCCCCGTTTGCACCAAACACTTTCGGTATGGTACCTTTGGAACCAAAAGTAACCCTTAAGACATGGTACCTAGACCCTAGCGTTTCTTCTGCAAACATTACTCTTGAATGTGGGTGGAGTTGTTGCCACTTACAGTATTTCCTCATTACCGGTGACATAGATGGAAGTCTGCACCTTGTTTATCGTCCATAGAAAGAGGCTACTCGCCGGCATTTTCAGAACTAAATAAAACAGGCTGCAGTGAGAGACTCTTTCCACGGGATATTTAAAACTAGCAGGTTTGTGCATTTAGTCCTTCTCAGGCAAGCTCGGGGGTTTAGTGTTGCTGGAGCCCACAGAAATGATGCTCCGTGACTTTTTTTTTGTCCAAGTGAGGATTAGAATATATGCAGTTCACATTACTTGGCTGAAATTAATACACATAAACGCTTGAAGATCCAGTCATTACTATTACTCTGACTCCAGCTGCTGCTGTGACCGTCTGCTAATGACCAATCAATGTACTGCAGTGTTCACAGCTCCACCTTTAGTACCAGATCTGTGTGCTAGGTACTTCAACAGAGGGGGCACCAAAAATGGGGACAGTACGGAACAGTCCCGATGGTACCATCCACAACTTTTCGCAGGAAAAAACTGAACTGAACTGCTCGGTGGAAACGGGGCTTTTGACATCCTGACATTGTATTTTGGTCACCAGATGTCACAACTGAAATTAAACCAAAAGTCAATATCGAATGACGTTGGTGGCCAGCTGGGTTAGGTTTATGCTCACAGGGATTATTCTCACAAACATTTACCTTATTATTTGAAGGTCTGGCCATATTTAATATGAACATCTGACATAATAACATTTATGACAGAAAATACAGAAAAGCATAATAGGTCCCCTTTAAATGTAACGTACTGCAGAAGACAAATACTAGTCCCTAATAAGTAATAATCACTGATCTGTTATCAGAATCCCTTTATTTGGTGCAATAAATGTACATTTATTTGTCTTGTGAGCATGTCAACAACTCACACACTGACATACATTATATATATGTATACATGTGGTACAGGGACAGCAAGATTTCACAGTTGTACAAGCAAACAGAGCAAGGCATACAACAGACAGCGGACTACACATGTCACTCTACAGAAACACACACAGCAGTCTGAGGCATGCAGTTGGTTACAGCTGGAGGCCACCCATGCAAACAGAGGAACATGTCAGAAAATGTAGATTTGAGTCTGCTGTACTTAAGATGCTCTGATCTTTGTGTCGCATTGATACAGTTTCTAAAGTGCCGCAGCATATAAAGACTCGTGCAGGCATTGTAACTGGTGCGATATTGTGCAAACATGAGTAATAATATCAGTGATTACAATCAGATTGTGCTGACACAGTTGAATATGATGTTGTGATGGGATAGAAAGTGACAGAAGGAGGTGTTTGGGCCAGGAGGATCAGCGGTAGCAGCAAATTCAAGGGGGGCAAATCACTGCGCACAGGAGGGGGGCAAATCACTGCACACAGGAGGGGGGCAAATCACTGCACACAGGAGGGAGGTAAAAAGGTTTAAAGGTCAGATTTGGGACACTCACTGGCCAGGTTGACAATGCAGGCGATGATAATGACCGTCCCTCCTACTAGCGACACCATGGAAAGCATCTTGGCGACACGTCCCAGACGCACAGCGCCGTCCAGATTTCCCTGCTCGAGGCTGTTCTTGGACTGAAAGAGAAGGGCGAACCAGCTGTTAGCTTGGGTTTTGATACAGACGCATATTTAAAAACAAAAGATCCTGCTCTCACCATGATGGAGTAGACAAATCCCACAATGTTGATGGGCCACACAGGGCAGAAGCAGGCCAGCACGGACAGAAGGAGGTAGTCTTTGACCTTGGTCCGGTCCAAGGGTGGGTTGGTGGCGATGCTGGAGTGGCGAGAAAGCGACGGCCGGGGCGAGAAGGCGGTGTAGCCGATAGAGCTCGCCCTGCTTCCCTTCCTGGTCTTGCCGTGATGGGGGTAAGAGATGGAGTGTTGTCTTCTGGGAGGAGAGCAGATGACTGGAGAGGTGCTCTCTGCGGGCGCCGGGTGGATCCCGTTACCTACACATGAGGGACAAAAAGGACGGGCAAATATTTGAAACACAGGAGGAGGAACGATGTGTGTGTGCTCTACGTGGAGCTCGTTCATGCACTGGAGTTTGACATTCCCTGAGTGAGCTGACTAAGCAGCTGTATGACCCCCCGCCTTAATATGAGGTCAAACTCACTGTTCTTCAGCTTCTCGTTGATGACTATGACTAGCTCGCCTTTGGATTTGCTGCGGGGAGGCTGTGTGCCGACCGAGCTGCTGCTGCCGCTGTGGATGAGTGGTTCACCTCTGACTGGTGGGCATGGCACAGAGATCGGAGCTTGGCTCGACAGAGTGTCCTCTTGGTCCAGCAGCGAAGGTTGTTCCTCTCCCGGCCAAATGGCGGGAGCTGGCATCATGTTCACAGCCATGCTGACAGCAAAGATGAAGCCTCTGTTTGTGGTCCAGTCCTGTGTGTGCTGCCTCTAGTTCACCTGGGGGTCAGAAAATGGTTTTTAGCATCTTTGTAAACAGAAGCTGCTCACTCCCATCTGCCTAGGGAGCGTATCAAAGTTACTGTGGTGGTACAGAGGGTTTGAAAAGGGAGGATTGTGACACTCTTCTTTTTGCTTCAGAAATGGTGCTCGAAAACATGTTCTCATAACATCTGCTTTGCCATGGAAGGACAACAAAATCAATGTCAGTTTTGAGAAATAAAATAGATGTGAATCTTTGTCATTATTAGCATTTAACTTTATATTTCTACAGAGCGTGTTCTTTATCTCTAGCCTAGATAAAGTCTTCTAGGTAGAAAAGCCCTCTACCTTCACTTTATTCTGCTTCTAGGTTAATTATTTCTAATAAAAAATGTTAAGTGTTCCATTTGACAGTGATAGTCACAGCTCTTCACCTATAATTATGACAATAAACTTTAATTATATAGCACCCTTCATACAAGAAATGCAGCACAAAGTGCTCTACAATCCTTTTGTCCTAAGTTAACTTTAAGAAATTGCTCATCGATTTATTTATTGCCAAAAGACAGGTAGTAATGGAGTTTGTGGCTGCAGCATCGTTTGGATCAGCAGATGCACAGTTGTGTGTAACTATAGAAACGAACACTGTGTTCTCTAATATGTCAGCAAGTGGCAGCGTGTACAGGGAGAATAATTATGGACCGAGGCAGCTCCCTTGTGTAGCCCCAAAAAGGGGGTCATGTTTCTCAGACACAGACTGACTTCCTCCCTTAAATGTATGTTTTGAACCAGTTTCACATACACTCAGAAAGACCGACCAACATTTCAAGAGGACTGAAATAAATAAAGGTGTTACTATTAAGTTAACAACCCACATCAATTTGTTATGATTTCCATAATTTTGGCAGTTGCTAAATAAAGGGAAACTACACATCCAAGTCTGTTTGCAGGGGTTAGAGAATACTACTGCATATGTGAATATTTTAAGTTGTAGTTATAGTAGTATCATAGTTTATAGTTGTATCGTATTTGTGTACAACTGCTGCTACTAGCATAACACACCAGAATCTCTGAGTGGGTGGTGGCTGGATGGTAACCCTAGATTTGTGAAACTCTCGCTTCAATATATTCTTGTCTTGCTGTTTTAGGGTGCAACAAAGCTGTGGTTGTGGTTAAGGTTAGGTTTAGGCACAAAAAGCACTTCGTTAGGGTTAGGGTTAGAGGAAATATAAAGGTTTGGGTTAAAGGTATCACTTGAAATATGGAATCTTGCTGGGTTCTTTTTTTCGCAAATCTAAATTCCCTTTCCCACTGGCAAAAATTCACTTACACCAACTAATGTCTGGTATTTGTATTTTATCGGAAAGGTTACAATCAGCATTAATTCCCAGGACGCTGAGTGGACACGATTATGTTCCGCCCTTTTCTGGTGCGATGCAATGACACACGACCACAAATTCTGTCCGAGCGGTACTCAAACATTGTCCAAAATAAGTCACCATCAAGTATAAAAGAGAGATTAATAAGCAGATATTAAAAAAAAAAATTAACAACCATAAGATTTTCATTGGTCTCCACGGTGCTTTAACAACACATTCTCACTCCAACCTCGTCACAGTTTGATGTTTGGTCACAGACCTTCTACGTCCAGATACGACGTGAAAGGTACCCTGGATGTGTCGGTTGTTGATGTTCTGGCACGCCATGTCAAGTTCCACTTGTTACATGCATTGTCTTCTTTCAAAATACACTTCTGTTTTCACAGAAAATTGAACTTTTACATTCTGTCCCTTTCAAAATAAAATTGACTTTTGTTTTTCTCCCCCAACTACTAACACACGTGGTTAGGTTTCGGCAACAAAAAGACGTGGTTGGGTTTGGGCAACACAACACATAGTTAGGTTTAGATAACAAAAACACGTGGTTAGGTTTAGGCAACAAAAACACATGGTTAGGTTTGGGCAACAAGAACACATGGTTAGGTTTAGGAAAAACAAAAACACGTGGTTAGTTTGAAGTAACAAAAACACATGGTTAAGTTTTAGCAACAAGAACACATGGCTAGGTTTAGGCAACAAGAACACATGGTTAGGTTTAGGAAAAACAAAAACACGTGGTTAGTTTGAAGTAACAAAAACACGTGGTTAGGTTTTGGCAACAAGAACACATGGTTAGGTTTAGGAAAAACAAAAACACGTGGTTAGTTTGAAGTAACAAAAACACGTGGTTAGGTTTTGGCAACAAGAACACATGGTTAGGTTTAGGCAACAAGAACACATGGTTAGGTTTAGGAAAAACAAAAACACGTGGTTAGGTTTAGGTAACAAAAACACGTGGTTAAGTTTTGGCAACAAAACACGTGGTTAGGTTTAGGAAAAACAAAATCACATGGTTAGGTTTTGGCAACAAAACACGTGGTTAGATTTAGACAACAAAAACACGTGGTTAGGTTTAGGCAACAAAAACATGAGGTTAGGTTTAGGCAACAAAAATATGAGGTTAGGTTTAGACAACAAAAACACGTGGTTGGGTTTCGGCAACAAAAACACGTGGTTAGGTTTAGGCAACAAAAACATGTGGTTAGGTTTAGGTAACAAAAACACGTGGTTGGGTTTCGGCAACAAAAACATAAGTGGGTTTAGGCAACAAAAACACATGGTTAAGTTTAGACAACAAAAACACATGGTTGGGTTTAGGCAACAAAAACACATGGTAAGGTTCAGGCAACCAAAACACGTAGTTAAGTTTAGGCAGCAAAAACACATGGTTAGGTTTCGGCAACAAAAACGTGGTTAGATTTAGGCAACAAAAACACGTGGTTAGGTTTAGGCAACAATAACACGTGGTTAGGTTTAGGCAACAAAAACACATGGTTAGGGTTAGGCAACAAAAATATGTGGTGAACTTTAGGCTACAAAAACACATGGTTGGGTTTCGGCAACAAAAACACGTGGTTAGGTTTAAGCAACAAAACACGTGGTTGGGTTTAGGCAACAAAAACACGTGGTTGGGTTTAGGCAACAAAAACACGTGGTTAGGTCTAGGAAAGAAGAACAGGGTTCGGCTTTATAAGGGTCTGTAGTTGTTGGACCCATCCACCACCTCTCCTGCCTACCCTAATCAGACTTTCGCCGCCATAGTTTTCGTTCTTGTCCCGCCTTGTTTCCCCCTGATGCCACAGGGCAGTGTTAAACTATAACAGCGACTGGCCATGTATCATGCTGACATTAAAGGATAGCTTTATCATCAGTGTCTGACGCTGCAAGTCACTGCCCAAGCGCCAGTTTTCAACTGGATTTCTGCTGTTTATTAACCGTTTTCTGGCATGTTTGTGACTTGAACCCAGCAAACCAGAAACTAATTAGAGAAGCATCCTCTACTGCAGAGCATGTACATGGCTCTGATCTATTGAAAATGGAAAAGGACTCGATCGCTTATTTTTAACGGGGTTTCCTACGTTTAAAAAACTCACATATATGTTCTAAGTTTGGTGGGAAAAGGGTATGAGGCTGTCATGTAGACAGAAAACTTAGCTGAACTGTTGGTAGTTGAGTGGCATTGTGGGTAATGTGGGGGCCAGGAAGAGGATTGTATATATTTTTAAAAAATTTATTAGATTGTTTGTTTTGTTTTCCTTGTTTTCTTGTTTTTCTGTTTTTCTTCTATATCCTCAATATTTCACTTTGTCTTAGTTTTTGTTGTATGTCTCTGTCTAATTTTGTATAATTTTATCCTGTTTGTTTCTATGTCCTGCCCTGGTCTTCACTTGTTATCACATTAAACATTTTTTCAAATTAAAAAATATATATTATCTGTTTCTGTAGCATTTTTTAAATCATGTTTTAATATTTATTAATTTTTAATTTTTATCATTTTAAATTAGTGTTAGGAGTGCAGTGCCAAATCAGTGCTTTAAATCAGAATAAAACATTAAATTCTTTGTTAATGATGGCAAAACTAGCTGTGCCAAATGTTCTGTTTGGCTATTCGGAGACACTGAGGGGAGGGTGTGGTGTGTCCTTTTCTAAGTCAAGGGGAGGTCCAGAGAAAATATCAATACAGGGGAAAAGGGTCACAGGCCTATTTTTTCAAAACAGGCTGATGAACCATAAGGCTCAGCCCATGCATCTCACTCCAACAGCTCTCATACAGTCCCTAAATACATTCTGCTTTAGCTGATTTACAGTTTGTATCCAGGCTCAATATCACCATAAGCCTCTTTATAATCCACTTTGACTTCAGATCATATCTATCCTCATTTTTGATAACTCCTCATGCCATGCTGAACTGTAAACACACTCGAGGTAAACACATGAGACACACACACACACGGCATGTCCCTCAGGCTGTAAATCAGGCCTCATATTAAAATAGCAGACCTGCTATCTCAGGTAACAGTGAAAGCAGGTCACAATGACACGGGGAGTACAAAGGCATGGCAGATGGAGGCAGGTTGCTTTGAAACCATAGCAGCGGCCATAGTCTCTGTGCAGGTGTGTACATACCATTATTCCATCATGTGTACACAAGCCTAAAGGCATATGGTGGCCGGGCATAGAACAAAAGGTAAAAGGATGAGGACAAAGGAGGAATAGTCGGATGGACGAGTGGAGGAGGAAGAGGAGGAGGAGGAAGAGGGGGGAGCATTAATTAGCCTGCTGCTGCTCGTGATTTGAATTCAGTGGATGAGGGATGCTACATTGCAAGCAGAAAAATCACGCAGCTTGTGTTGGATTGTTGTGTTTAAATCAGATTATGAGTGAACTGATATTTTAATTAGCCATATATATTAACACACACAGAGGGGGAAGAGGAGGCTATAAAGATAAATCAAACTGACCTTTTTAATCCAGCGCCTGTCTCAACACAGCCTGAGCGTGCCTGGATGTGGCATCCTTATTCTCAGGTGCAAAATAAAACCATCAGACACGACCCAACATCTCCTCTGCAGCCTCGACGTGTGTGTAAACCGTCTGCATACGATCCTTTACGAGCCTGTGTGAGAGCTGGAGGAGCGGTGGTGTTGTAGCGGCTTGTGCCAGCGCAGTGTGCTGGGATGGATGGGGAGTCTCCGGGATGGCAGGGTGGATCAGGGAGGAGGGGTGTGTGTGAAATGAAAAGTGAAATCAACCAGACTACGTGCTGTGGGAGAAGAGGGAGGGGGAGGCTGGGTTACAGCGTCCTCCTCTCCTCACCTTAAAAAAAAACAAACAGCTTCTCACACTGAGTATTTATCCTGTGATGCTGCAGCACATCAGCGGTGATTAAATGTGTCCTCGTGCCTCCAAGAGTTCACAAATTAGCCCAATTAGATTTTCAACCCGGAAACACCCCCCAGAGAGGAGGAATCATCTGACAGGAGGTTCAGGGTGCACTTGGTCATGTGTTTAAAGTGATCACATTTATTTATCATCATAAAATAAACACACAAACATTTAAATGACACGTGAGGCATTTATTTAAAAGCAGTAGTGCGCCATCAGCTGGAACACAATGGTTACTACAAAAACATCATAAAACCGCATAAAAGACATTAAAAGCTTTAGAGATAGAAATCATATACATTAGATAAGGGTAGGTAAAAAATAAAAATAAAAATCACTTTCCCATGGAACTCAGGATGTTTGCCTGGAAAAAAAAGTGAGAAATTAATATTAGCACTGAGAAAACATCATCTCTAAAAGCTACTGCCCTCCCCATCTACAATTTAAAAGTATGAAGGCTACAGCAGGGTGTGGCCCGGGGGCCAGAATCTGCCCACCAAAGGGTCCAATCTGGCCCACTGGATGACCTTGCACACCTAATAGTGATACACTTGTAATGGCGAAGAGGTGGCCAGTTTCAGGTTTTCAAGTTTTGATGTTAGGATTACTACACAGGAGTGGAAATGTAACGAAAAATGCATGTGATGACAGTGAGAAGTCAACTGAACGTGGAAAACCTGAGGAATATTGTTGAAACTGCATTTATTCCTGTGAAGACATCACAGGCTCTATGTCACCTGACTTGCAAATGGATGGGAGTTTTTAAAATTTGCTTCTTTAAAATGAAAAAAAAGGGAAAATTTGGAAGGGTTTGTTATTTGTAGGACTTTATTCAATGGTTTTACTGGTCTGGTCCACCTGCGATCAAACTGGGCTGAGTCTGACACCCTGGTCTACGGCCACGTTTGCAGCGTTCAGCTAAATGCCAACATCCTGATGTTTAGCAGTGACCATCTTAGCATGTCAACATTTTCTGCTAAGCATATAACATTACAGGGTGTCTGCAGGTATCAGACACTTACATTTTACCTTTTATGGCCTTTGGGGTCATTTAAAACAGAAAATAAGACAGAAATTTGGAGATGGCCTCTTTTTCTTATTCAAGTAAGTAAATCTAAATATATGTGGTCCCATACAGAAGTAGGTTTTATGTAGTAATATAGTTATTAGAGTGAGTAAGGTTTATCTACATTTTGCCAACAGGTTAGTGCAAGAATAAATTAAAAACACAAAATAATTAAATAAAATAATAACATTTCAGGGTATTTTTGCAATAATGATATTCTTGACAATGTGACAAATTAGTAAAAAAAAAAACCATAATTTAAGAAAACAGAATGGCAACAAAATAAGTGATATATTTGAACATGTCAACCTGACAGTTTGCCTGAAAATATTCAGTAAAAACTAAACAAATATCAAATTTTCATGGCAATCCATCCAATTGTTGTCGAACTATTTGAATCGAGAAATCCTCCACTGACGACCTGACTTACCTTCTTGAAGGAGGAAAATCTCTTTTCCGTCATTCCCTCGACTTTTAGCAGATCTTCCAACTGCAAAAGCAAACCATTTGTCAGGTCTCCACAAGAAAATTAAAAACTTCAGTAAGAAAAACTTTAAGGACAAATTATTGTTGTGAGGTGGGTTACACGTAAAGCACGATGTGAGCTCGACATTTTCTCTACTGACCCTTGTGAAATGTCCATGTATTTCCCTCCAGCCCAGGATGAGCTTTGCTTTCTTGTCACCAATCTGCTGCAGACCTTTGAGCTCTTTGAGGGAGCCGTTATTGAGAACATGCAGAATTTTCTGTGTGGAGTTCTCGAGCATGGATGTGTCGAGTTGGGACTCCCAGCAGTTCTCTATTACGTTCTCTTTACCATCAGGAGGCTGAGACAGAACGGATAATTTCAGTTTCATGTTATTTACTGGACACATTTACATTTGGCATTTTTACACAGGTATAGAAAATGTACAAGGACATCTTTATCTTTAACTGTCAAGATTTATTCATCCACATTGGTCTGGACAGGAGGTTAATATTGACCTAATAAATCTGAGATCTTGCAGTGTCTGTCGAGACGAACCACAAATTGAACCTAATGCACTACGTCAGCTTGTATCTGACGCTAGCAATTCTGCAGATGTGTCAAGCTAAGCGCAGCAGAGCGGAGGCTTGGATGCTGACCTCAACCTGATCTGAAAGCTTCCTCTCTTTCTTCTTGACGCAGACGGACTGTTTCTTGATGACTGCAAGCTGCTGAAGAGGATGGAGCTGCGACACTGATGGGGAGGAAAACACATAAATTAATGTTAAATCACTTAATACTATACATTAGAAATCAAACAACCTCGTAACCCTGTCATAATATTTCTCTGTTAGAGTCCAATCTGTCAACAAAGAAAAAATATTCTTACTGAGGGGAAAATTTTGCTTTGAAACAGGTAGAATTTCATATCTTGTTTGGGCTCTTGTGCCGTTTCCAAGCCAAAAGCGTGAGACAGGTACCAAGGTATCCGTCTCAATCCCCAAGCTGCTGAGGGGTTTAAAAATAATTCCTCCTCATCGTCATTGGATACATTTTCTGGCTCCTATATGGTAGACTGAGCTCTTGTATTACATTGCAGCTCAGCGATACCTCCAGTGATTCAACATGATGGAATTAGTGAGTGACTACTCTTTAGGGAAACGTGAACAGGACAAAAGTTTTCCCAGGGTCGCTTTTTTTATATAGCACATCCTCTTTCAAGGGCGACTGAAAGATGGTCTTATCTGACATATCTTTAGTGTTAATATAGTGAGTCTTTGCACTTGCAACTTGAATTTAAATGTGAAAAGGCAAAACATTTATCAAGTTCCACCTGTTTCTAACTGACCTTGTAGGGGCTGGACTACAGCCTGCTGTTTATTCACTTTTGTTGCAGTTGCCTGTCGTCTTTGCAGAGGTGCTGTGGTGTTCTTGAAGGCAGCGTCCTGTTTGGCACTGGACTTTTCTCCAGCCAACCGACTGAATAGCATAGCTTTGTTCTCAAACTCCCTCTGCCTATCTTTGAGCACCTGCAAAAAACAGAGGGTGGCTATCAAATATCTGCGATGAAGAGCTGATCGATCAGAGTCAAGATCTGACAGCATCAGCGTCTGGTAAATCACACATGGATAGAAGAGACAGAGGCTGGAACAGGTGCGTATATAAATCAGAAGCTATATTATAGAGGGTTACATGACACCCAGGTGGATGATAGGCCTGTGTATTGGCAACAATCTGGTGATATGATATGGGGGCAAGATTCATTATATGGCGATACTATAAGCATGGTGATTTATTGCGATTTGTACATTTAAATTTAGGGAAACTGTCACAGTATAAAGAACACACCAACATATGCATAAAGAGGTTTACTTTTTTACTTATGCTGCGTTTACAAAGTCATGACAAATGTCCCATATTTATAGTAGGGTGTCATATATGGTGCATACAATAATGATACTATAAACTCAAGTTCTGATGTAGGCGTGTTTTCACCTGGATCTCCTGTGCCACATCTTTCAGCACGCTCAGTCCATCTTTGTCCTGGCGCTTCATCATCAGCTTCTCCAGAGCTACTAGCCTGTCCATCACTGACGGCTGTGACAGACTGAAAGAGAGACGCACACACAAACAAATCAAGAAAGAGGGAAAGCCGGTAGACAGTGGGGGGGGGGGGGGGGGGGGGGGGGGGGGGGGGGGGGGGGGGGGTGCGTTTGTTCAGGGGCTTTGAAGTGTACTCAAAAGTCAAAAGGCCGACAAATACAAGCTGAAGAGCTTCATCGCACAGACAGATTTATACATCTGATAAGAGATGGCAAGAAAGCAGTGCTTGTATCTCTGCTAAAGAGTTCCCAGTAGACAGAGCAGCTGCAGCCAATGGGAGCACTGCAGAGAGAGTTGCTTTTAGCACACACTATAAAATCTTGGCCCACTGATTCGAGGCTGTGGCTTGTTTGAGCTGCCGTTGTGCAGAATTAATCTGATGTAGTCGCTCTGGGCAGATGTGTTTTCTCTACAGTCAAACATCACAGTTCCTACGTCTGATTAGCCAAATAAGTCTGTGTGTGATCTTTTAACCTGTTAAAATGTGAAGACGGTGAGGAGCCCTCCTGTTCACTTTTCCTCTCGTCTTTCTGCCTCTTCTTCTGTGGCTCGGTGCCAGACCCGCCTGCCTCGTGGTCCTCTCTGGCCCGCTTCACTGGAGATGAAGGCAGAAGGGAAATTAACGGTTTAGTATTCAGTGCACTCGAGCAACACTGTTTGTGGGGTTCTCTGGAGTGTAAAGCAATACAGATGAAGATGGCACAGCATCAGTCAAGACTGCATTGCAGTGCCAGAACTAAAGCCAAAGGGAGAAGAGCGTTATTTAAGACTATGCTTAAATGTAAGGGAAATGCATTAAAAGAACAAACTCGAGTGGTGTTCGAAACATTTCTTCAAATGACACCCATCGTGCTGTGAGACAGCTGGCTGTTTACTCCGAGTCATCATCCTCTGGGATGTGACACAGATGCCCCCTATTGGCCTTAGATCAGTCTGTCAGAGCTTCCTAATAACATGACTTTCTACGCTTACAAGAAGGCCTAGACAATCTCATAAAAATCACCATCGCAACGAAAGTTCATACAATATTGACACTGCAGAAGACGCAATATGAGTCATGGCCTGAATTGGCTCATCATTCAGGTCACGCTGGGGGGAAAAATGTTCACATCTATTCCTTGTCGGCCTGAAAAGTCTCATTTGTTAGTTTTTTGGTTACACCTGTGCTTAATACTGGTGCTGTATGTGTTCTGCTTTGAATTCCTTAACTCATTTTTTTTTTTTTTTTTAAATTGACATATACATCACAAACAACAACGACAACACCAAGAATTTATTTATTTTTGCAGTATCAGGGTTTTCCAAATCGTTTCACCCTACTGACAAGCCACCTGAATAAAAATTGAGCGTATTTCTTACCTGGAAGCGCAGGCACAGCCACAGTTTCACAGGTGAAGGGCTTGTTCACGATGAGCTTGGATTTGGAGGCAAAGTTGAGTGCACTGAACGTATCAAAATAGTACTTGTACTCTGGTGCAATGTTGGTGATCATGACAGAGTGTGCTGAGCCGCCCAGAGAGTCCTGTAGCAGCCGTGTCAGTTTACTGTCTCTGTATGGCACACGGACGGCAGTGCCAGAGTTAAGGGAGTCCACGACCTTGCTGAGAGTAAACAGAGACAGGTTGATGGCGCCGCTCTCTTTCAGGCGGATGCCCTGGTTGCCGGTGCGACGGTTGTCCTCGGACCCGGCCAGGTCTATCAGGTACAGCTTTCCCGTTTGCTGTCTGTGGGGGAGGACGCGCTGAGTCCGTACAACCTGGATCATTGAAAAGATTAAGATTTGAGAAGGAAAAATGACAGAGGTCAGATGTAAGGAAAGGTTAAATGAGGCAAAAATAAGGCAGTTAAAGAGGCTTACATTTTTTGATAGATATGACACACACATATCCAGCGATACAAAATAGGAAGCAAGAATGCAGAAAATGACAAAGTTAGTGAAAGGACACAAAACACCAGTTTATTTCTCTCCCAGTAAAGTCCCAGAAAGCCCAGAGGCAGCTAGTGGGAGTGTTGCGAGAGAGAATTGATCTTAGCACCAGCTACCAAATCCTGACCTACTGCTCAGAGGCCACGACCTGTTTAAGATGCTGTTTGACCACCCAGTGGACACCCATGCACAGACTCAATGTAGAAAACAGTAACTCTCAGACTACATATCAAACCTTGATGAGGAGGATAGCATGGCTGCGGCTAGAGCGCTGGTTGAGTTTGGTAGAAGCTGTGGTACGATTGAGGCTGGCAGGGACAAACTGTTTGTCAAAATCTGAGAAGGATGTGATGGTTGTGTGAGTGAGGCCAGGGATGAGGATGTTCTTGTCCTTGTCCTCTCTGATTGGCAAATCCTGGGAGCCTGGTGATAGAAGATCTAGCACCTGAGAAAGAAAGACAGATCGTGCACTGTCAAATATAAAATAACCAGACGGTTTAACAAAACCCAAAGAAACTTTTACTAGCAGATAATTAGCAGGGGAGCACAGTTAGGAGAAAGGTTTGAATTAACTTGAAGAGAGTGAGAGCTGTTTCCTAGAACAGAGGGATATGGTTTCAGGTACGTGAGTGCATGACAAGTTGAGGAACTCTGTGTACCCAAGGTTCTTTCAATAGGCTGCATTAGCTATACAAATGAAAAGGGGACGGTTAGGTGGAGACACGTTTATGGAATTTACATGATTACGAGTAGAGTTTGGCTCTTATTTTAAAAGATAAAAAGGAGAATTAATCTGTGTTTATTTTTATTATTCAAACAAGTTCTTTCCCACCAACACTTTAAAAAAAAAAAAAAAAAAAAAAAAAAAATCAGGTGCAAGTAGCATTTTATTTCCAACTGCAATATACAAACACTGTAGCCTACCCATTTCCTAACAATGTACCAGGAAATGGCCACTTTTAAACTGAACATGTATACAGTATGTTACTATGTTAACACTGCAGCATGACAGTCTTTTCTTTCTAAGTATCATAAATGCCAGACATGAGCTGTTGACAGAATTGCTCTACTGGTACTTTGTTCACATGGTACACCAGGGATACTCTACTGCCACTCTTGCATAATGACAGGAGGCCAAAGGGCAGTTAATGAGCAAACACCATGAATATTTATCAGTATATTTAATAAATGAATTGCCTGTTTTTCACCCTTTCAACGTGTGCTTTAGGCAGGGGTGTTTCTAGGCTTAGCCCATACCTCTCTTGGATCCTCTCCTGGCATTTGTTTTCATAAACCAGCTCTATTATGATGCTTTTTTATGCATTCTGACACCTTAGTAACATTTAAAGCACACAAGGGGCTTTAGAATCACCAATTAACCTTAATCTGAACCTGCAGGCCTTTGGACTGTGGTAGGAAGCTAAAGTACCCTGACATGGAAACACCCACACTGACATGGGGAGGGGAAAAAAACAGTAAGATAACCTATAACCACTGCACCACCGTGTGGCCCAGAATTACAAACTCAAAAACTCAGATTATGAACAATTGGTAACAACCTCGACTCACTCCTTTAAAACATAACACTATTTCACTTTCTTATCCGTTAACAGAAGGCATAAAACTACCAACTCGCACGATACTGCCAACAATCCATACCTTTTCATTGTATATTTCCAAATAAGACATGCCAATACTGTAGTCCCATCCTTCAGCCTCATCCTTAGCTTTGACCATATTGAAAATGGCACGAACAGCGCGGGGGATCACGCCTGGCTCATCTGAGCTGCCCATCATGGTGTGGGTTTTACCTAGGGAAAAAACACAGTGAGTTGCACACATAAAAAAACATGCATTTTGGAAATAGAGCAGTTCACTAAGGAAGTGAACTTCAAGAGCAAACTGTCTCAACAAAAACATTAGTGCTCTAATCAAAACATGTTTATGGGAATACTAGTGATGTCATTATATAATAAATACAATAATACTATGCCTATTTAAAATCCCACTGATATACCGAAAAGTCATTAAAGGAAATGTTTAGGAAAAATTGGAGACTGGATGTGCCTTTACAACCATCTTTAATAAGCAACAAAGTAAAGTATATCTTAACAAAATAAATATTGGGGTAACATACCAGCTCCTGTTGGTCCATAAGCAAAGACACTGGCATTTTGTCCATTCAGTATGTGTGGCAGAATGGGCTTCACTGATGAGAGGAAAACGTCTTGTTGCGTCGTTTGCTCACCATGAAAAACGTCAAAGCTGTTGGACAATAATTACAGAAATTAACGAGAAGATAATTCAGGAGTGAGGCCAGTTAGATGCTAAGATACCAGGAACACCTACTTGTATTTGACAGTTTCTGTAGCATTTCTCCAGTTGATTATTTCCAGATTCTGTGCGTCCAGGCCTCTGACACACGGGCCCTCGCTTTTCTCATCGAGCTTGCCCATGTAGGGCCGCAAACGAACCGCTACCCGAACTCTAGCTGTCTTCTTGCTTGCTCCATCTTGTACCGCCACACGCTGCGCCATGTTTGAAGTCCTCAAAACAAAAGGCCTGGATAACGATAAAAACCAAGTTAGCCAAGCAGAACTGTTGTTTTAACTGTTTACAAAAGCATCTAAAGATTATTGAAAATGTGGTTAACCGATAGATTTCAAATAAACTGAGAGTTCCCGCAAACAAATCGCTACAATGATAAGTTATGTTTAACTTTATTAGCAGTAGCTTCAGTCGGCTAACAACAAGCTAACGTTAGCTAACGTTTGGTTTCGTCTTGCTTCTCAAACGAACTTTATTCGCCTGGCGAAGGTCCGTTACCGTTTTACCGAGCTGTCACTAATGTTTCATTAGTACTCACCGGTATCACTTTCCTTGTGACTCCTTGTTCAAAATTTTTACTTTTCAAATGTTACTTTTGGCAACATTGCGGACGCCGTCTTTTAACAATGGCGGTGGACCCCCCTCAACATCTAACCGAACCCTTTTCAAATGAGGAGCGCTGTAACCGGAAACCACCATGAACCAATCAGAACTCGCCTTCTTCTTCTCTTCTCCATTATTGGTGGATCGCAAGGAGCTTTGCCTGCACACCGCCACCCACTGCACAAGAGTGTATAACATGATATCAATTTACCTGATTTCCTACATTCTTCTGTCGTTTTAGAAAGTAAAAAAGTGCCCTCCTGGTGACCCTTACCTCCTCCTCCTCTCTTTCCATCAAATACCACTCTTGCCCCGCCTCCAGAACTATTTCACTCAACCTTTCCCTCTCCATCTCATACATAGTGCAATGCAATTAGATATGTATTAAATCTTCTCTGACAGTTGTTGGGACTGTATGCTTTCCAAAACAGCTGATGAGTCTGTGCACACCACCATCCTATCAGGCCTGACGTCTTCAACCCAATGTAAAGCAATAATGGCTGCCAATAGTTCTGTTGTATACACAGATAAGTGGTCAGACAGTCTTTTGGAAGCAGACATTTTGAACCTGGGGATATACACACTGTCTCCCACACACTCCTGTTTATTCTTTGAGCCATCCGTGTAGGTTTTAAGATAATTGCAATAATTATTCCTTGATCATACACTTGTTTTAACTCCTACTTCACTCATTTGCCATTCGCTTGACTTTTCCTAAATACTCTTGTCTGTCTTTACTCCTGGGAAAAGGCACAAAGGTGCTACTAACCGGGGTGGATCTGGTGAACTCTGATGCCTCAGTTCTATATGTCCTCATTCTTCCTTCTATTGTCCATCCAAACCAACACCCCTAGAACATAGTCTTTCCAACACTCCTGCAGTGACTCTTAGCTAGGTTTTCCTCCCCACTTCCTTTCAACTCCAGTGGTGTCTCTACTGCTTCTATTAGTGCTGCAATGATAGGGGTTGACTTAATAGCTCCTATACATAACTGTAATGCCCTAACTGTAGTCTCTCCACTTTTTTTTTTTTTTTTTTAAATATTCTTTATTTATTCTTTATTCTTTATAGAGATTAAGGAACAATAAAGAAACAGACAAACAATGCCAGGGGTTACAAACAAATTGTGACACAGATAAATAAAAGATATGCAATAAAATTATACCACAAGATAAATTACCACTCTAATAGAATCTTAAACTTGGAGCACAAGTCCTGATGTAGGATTCTGCTTCCCTTTTAAAAGTACAGAAAGAGGCTTTACTTTTTAACACTTTATATTTATGGATATAAAACTTCAAAGTACAAAAGCATCATAGATTTAGTCTAATATAAAGTGACAGATACCTCGCCACAGACTCAGAGTGTGTTTGCAAGTCCAGAACAAATGGGAGACAGTCTCTGGGTGCATGTTACAAAATGTGCATATGGTGTCAATGACCTTCTTGAACCTGAAAATGACTTGACAGGGTAATGTATGAGCTTACAGGAAATCTCTTTAAATTTGTTAACCACTAGATATATATCAGGGAGAGACCATATTATTGTCCTTTCCACTTTTAGTAGTGATGTTTTTGCTGCTGCTCCGTATACTATAGTATAGTATGTACATATAGTTGTATACTACACAACCATAATCTGTTGTGCGTATTTGTCTGCCCCCAGCTGCATCCAGCCACAGCCAATGAGAACTCGCTCAAACATTGGCGCCTATATGACGTCTAGCGCCCTTATTCAAAAGATTTACTCGTACATCGAATATAACATTCAACCTTTACCTGTATAAACATGTATATAGACATTTTAAAAATAAGAAATCGTCGTTAAAAGTGAAGTTAAAGACGTTTATTAAAATTTCGGCCGACATGAATTCAGCCCTGTGTGCGTTTGCGCGCTGCACAGGTAGTCATGCAAAGTAGATCTCTACTACAAACAGATCAGCTGCTGCCGGCCGCTCGCGCTGTCGACGGTTTATCCACATGACGTGTTATCAGCGGACATGCGCAGAGTAACAGAACCGAGTACATCGTCACACAGCACTCTGATCCAAAATGGCGCTATGTTTACGTCTCTGTATTATCGTGTATTATCTCTAGCGAGTCTCATGGAGAGTTTCGGTGATTATATTCGCCGGGGAAGATAATTTGACATAACGTTTAACTACGACAGTGATCCTCGACAAGCCGGGCACTCGGTAATGACAATTTAAGGCACGTATCTTATCTAACTGTAATTTGCTGTTTACAAATAGCTGACGGTTAGGCCTGACGTTAGCTCGCTAGTTAACTTACAAAGGGACAAAAATGCGTTTAATATGCGTCTTTGTTTACTGTTTACCATTCAGCAAAGCTAACAGCTTTCATTAGGCTAACGTTAGCAGTTAAACGTTGTAGACATGACACTACTTTTGGCTAGCTCTCTCAAAGAACTCTTATCTCACCTACTTTCAGTTTCACTATAATCTTTTTCATAACCCATGCTTGTGTTTAGCAGATCCGTGGCTATAGAGTTGACCAGCAGCAGCAGGAAGGATGCAGGCTGAGGCCACAGACACTACACTGAGAGAGGGCATAGAGGCTCTGGGTGTGAAGGACACAGAGAAACCCGCAGCAGTCAAAGAGGAAGAGGACAGCACAGAGCACCAGGACTCAGAGATGACAGCTGCCACAGAGGAGGATACAGCAACCAAGGATGAAAAGGGTAACTCCAAATTACTGACAGACATTTAATATCTGCAGCTACACAACTTAAAAGCACACACAGTAGACAAAAAGTTTTACCATGAAGGAAAAAGTCTTTATTCAGAGTTGTGTAAGAGTTTTAAGAGGAGACACATCTCCCTCAGTATTAGAGCATGTGCATTTGTCTCCCCCAATAAAAACATGAACGTAGCAGAGGACATATACACCATAAATTGATGCAGAAAGGGCAGAAAATGGTGCATAAATATCGTATCATAATATCGTAACATCACACAGTGCCAGGTATCGATGTTTTATTTTATAAATTATTAATATTGCAAATACAAATTAAACTTTAGGTATCCTACTGGAATAAAATAGTCAGTTGCTTTTTCAGTCCACTACATATATTTTGCTGCAAATAAAATGGTTTAAGTTTGATGAACAGACTAAAAACTAGATAACACAGATGCTGACAGTTTTCCTTTAGGACATAATTTACAGTTTAAAAAAGGTAATAATATAAAGGTAAATATATGTTATATTTATCTCAGTACTATGCACATTGCAACACGTTTAAAATTGCAATAATATTGTATCATGACTGAAGTATCATGATACTATCGAATCATGGAGCCTCCCTCCAGTATTGAAACAAAAAATACGTCCTTGTCACAGTATGATTTATGTGTAGCAGTGTTGTCATGATACTGGAATTTATAACTTCAATACAATACCTTTAAAAATATAGCCTAGATATTTGATATTACTTTCCATAGTATGTGGGCAATTGATAATGACGACCTAAAATTGTTTTTTTGTGTATTAAAAGATAAATATAATAAGGCTATAACTTGACAGCCACCACTTTCCTTTTCTTGGTTGGTAGCAGAGAACAGCAGAATCACAGTAATAAACACTAACAGTAAGTAAGCGTGAGAAAGCCCAGCTGGTGCCAGTGTATTGATACTGCAAAAAAAAGAGTACTGAAACTGTTTAAAATTTTCATAACTGATTTGCATGGATAAGTCCATATTGTTGACAACATGAGTACAAATGACTCCGTCAAATACACCTTCTGACCTGTACCATGCCATACACTGTATGGGTTGTAGCTACAGCTGTAGTGGGTCAATCACACGTGACCTAAACTATACAAACAGTCATTTTATTCAGATACAGGTACAAATAGGATAGAATGCAGTTACCGCTTTGCTAGAGAAGTTTCAGTACTACTTGGTACAGGGTTATTTCAGGTCAATACCTTGAAGGGTATTGAATAATGATACCCAGCCCTACTGCACATAGATTACTGAGTGGGCTTACTATGCACAGGCCCAGGGGCTCAAAGTGTCAGGGGCCCCCCCTGGCCTTCACTCGAAGAAACACGAACTGACCAGAGACACTCAAAATGAAAAAGAATCATATAACAACAAAGAAACTCACAGTTGCTACAAATAGATGCAACAGATGATGAAAGAGATGGAACACATGCAAAAAGACACATGGCAAATACAAAAAGGGGCAAAACAACCACAAAGATCCACACAATGACTATACAGAGACGGAAAGCAACTACAAAGGGACTCAAAATGACTATAAGGTCATAAAATGACTACAAAGAGACACAAAACCACAGAAAGAAGCGTAATGACTACAAAGAGATTCAAAACAACATCAAATAGATGCTGTCTGTGGGTCTTGCTCCTACTGTATGTGGGAGAGGTGGTGCAGCCATCTGCATGTCTGTACACAGGGGCCGCATTGTCTCATTACCTGCCCATGCTAGTACAGCATCACAGTATAATTTATCTGTGTATATACATATATAAATGTGACCAACATGTAATGTACTGAAGTGCTTTAATCCTGCTTTTGTTAAACTGACTCTAAGCATTTTTGCTGCTTTCTCAGATGGAGACACAGATGCAGCAGAGGGAGAAGCACACAAGGATGAACCTCAGGCAGACACAGGGGTGGACGGTGAAGAGGAAAAGCAGGCCACAGGGGAGGATGGCGAATGGGAGCTTGCGTACAGCGATGAGGAAATGGAGGACCCCAAAAACTGGATGCCCCCTCCTGCTGAGATCAAAAGACTCTATGAGCTCCTCTCTAAAGGGGAGATGCTGGAACTGAACTTTGTGCCCCTTCCCAGGAGGCCCCCGACACCTGAATGCACCCCCTCGCCTGAAAGAGACGAGGAGGAGGAGGCAGCTAAGGAAAGGGAGAGGGAGGAGAGAGAACGCAGGTCGGTATAGACGAGTTTTTTCGCATCATTTCTTCTGTAAGGGTTTGGTTTTGTGTGCAGGTGATGTTAAGCCTTGTGACTTTTTTTTTCCAGGCCTCCAACACCGACTGAGTTTGACTTTGATGAAGAGCAAACACAAGCCACTCCGAAAAATGCCTTCATGAACAGACGCAGAACACCAGGTACTCACCACTGAGAATTTTAAAACCTTCGCTTAGCTCTTCACTGTTGGGTTTCATTGTATTCTGAGAGCACTGTAAAAGTAATGATGTGGTTTTGGGAAAATCCAATTGACGTTGTTTCCTCCTCTCTCTCAGGATCTTCAGCCCGCTCCTCCGTGAAAAGAGAAGCCCGGCTGGACAAAGTGCTGTCAGACATGAAGCGCCACCGCAAAATCGAGGAGCACATCATGCGCACGGGTCGAGATCTCTTTAAGAGCGAAAAGAAGCTGGAGGAGGCCCTCTCGCCGAACAGCCAGAAGGAGCGGGAGAAGGAGAGGGAACGAGACAGCAACCCCAACACCATCTTCTCCCCGAGACAGAGGAGATACTGAAGTATTAAGAGACGAGGACTGGCCCGCGGGCAAATTAAGGCCAAGAGCTTTCCCAGGCAAAACTTGAATTTTTTTATGTGACGAGTTTTGTATGTTTTCTATGTGTGTTTTGTATGTTGGCAATAAACATTTTAACCCTGGAGAATGTTAATGGTTGTAATCAGTGTGCGGTAAGGGTGGCTGTTCGGGATAAAAATCCTTTGTAACAGAAATGGAAGTTCGTGCAACTTCATTGATAAAATAAGATATTGATTGTATATTTTTGGCTAATGGAATCAAATACCTGGGAAATTAAGGTATTTTATCACATTTATGCAAAAATTGCAATAAAGCAGTTGTTACCGACACGTCGATGGCCTATGAGTACTACCAAGAGATGCTAACCTTTTAACATCCACCTGTTTTTGTATTTTTTGCATAATGTATACGCAAATGAAAAAGCTTATAATGAAGGACCTGTACAGCCGAAGTGCATGTATAAGGCTTCATTTTAAAGGTATCATCTTCTATTTTCTTTTTTGTTTTGGTTTTTTGGCATGTGGCTAAAACACAGCCTTAACTACATCAGTTCAAACATGGCTCGAGAGGTTTCGTGTCCCTCAACCACCTTCTAGAGACGGTAGACCGTCTACATTTTGTCAGCCACACCTGTTTAAAATTTATACATCGTGCTCATTGTGAGCTCAGGTTGCCCACAAGGACTAATGAATTTATGATCAATGAGAAATATTTTAGATCGTTAAAATCTGCTGATGACATGGCCTTAGTTGGTCTTTTACAGCAGACAGACCCATCGGATGAAGCAGCCTACATGGCCCACGCTAAGGCCCTCCAAACACAGTGTCACATCAGCAAGTTAGAAGTTTATGTGGCCAAGACTAAAGAATTATTTGCACAAAACAAGATCTGAAGACAGAGCCGATTTCACTCTTTGGCCAACGTGTTGAAACTGGAAAATTTGAAACACATTGGTACGTCTCTTGACTCCAGTCTGAACTTCTCTGGAAATACTGAATATATTTTCAAGAGCTGCTCAAAGCAACTTTATCTTCCTAGAAAACTCAGTGGTTTCAGAGTTAGTCAGCAGATCTTAGAATTAGCGTATGGAACCATGGTTGAGAGTATCTCTTAACTCTCTAGGATTGTAACTATGGCAGGTAAAATAATTGGCAGGCCACAAAAGCCCTTGACCCAACTCTTTACAGAAAGGACAAGGAAGAAAGCACTGGGTATATTGGCAGATAGCTGCCACCCTCTCTTTAGCCAGTTTGAGCTCTTGAGCTCCAGGAGGCGTTATAGAGTCCCTCTGTCAACTAAAAATGTACTGAAGAAGTCCTTCATCCCAAGTGCCATCAGTATCCTTAACTCAACAACTCAAGACAATGAGCTGATTTAATGTGTTTAAGTGTTTTGTAATGACTTAACAGGCTTGTCTTGGTATTTGTCTGCTTTTTATAACCTTGTCTTTTATATTTGGTGAGCCGAAGACAGATTTCCACCTATGGCAGACAATAAAGGTATATTTTATTCTATTCTAAATCTGACATTAGACAAGACCTTATTTTCATGTGCGGAATTCCTTTACTTAAACAGGCAATTAAAAGCTGTTTCATGCTGTAAGAGTGTCATCTAGTCCACTTCCCAATATTTGCTGTAGCTGCTAGTAAAGCAGGAACATCATTACATATTTATGTGGATTCTGGCACCCTCTAGTGGCTCACTTTACCTTATGATGGAGCAGTGATGGCCATGTTAGACTTAGGTATTTTTCAACCTGGACCCATGTTTTGTGCCTAAGTGACTGATGGAAACAGTTTTTGAAACTGGACCTGTATTGAGTGACACCGCTGCAGCTGTATTGGAGAAACAGGCTGCAGTATAACCAGTACGGGTAATTGTGCATCATCAATTTACATCCACTAAAAGTGTTAATGCCACAAGCAGGCTCAAATTTTTATTTCAAGTGTAAGAAAACATTACAGAAAGGACCCTAAATGAAATGTTTTTCTTCACCTGTCACTGGTCAGTTTGTTAATGTGACCAAGTCTCATGCAAGGAGAAGTCTCGCTCTGATATCTCGTGAGAAGTGACTTATTGGAGGGAAAACAAGTGGAAACATCAGTGAGAGTTGGAGAGGAGTGCTGGAAATATTTTGTGGTGCTGAGTACAAAAAGCTAGCTTATTCATTTATTCATTCATTCATTGTCCGTAACCGCTTATCCTGCTAGGGGTCGCTGGGGGGGCTGGAGCCTATCCCAGCTGACACTGGGCAAGAGGCAGGATACACCCTGGACAGGTCACCAGACTATCACAGGGCTGACACTTAGAGACAGACAACCATTCACACTCACATTCACACCTACAGACAATTTAGAGTCACCAATTAACCTGCATGTCTTTGGACTGTGGGAGGAAGCTGGAGTACCTGGAGAAAACCCATGCTGACATGGGGAGAACATGCAAACTCGGCACAGAAGGACTGGCCTAGCCTAGCTTTGTGTTATCTAAATGACTTTCACAGTCAAAGCTAAGTATTGAGGTGATTTTGACAACATGGATAAGTTTTCACGAGACTTCTTCAGTACAAACTTGTTTACACACAGACCAGACTGGTGAAAGGTAAGAGGAGATGTTGAATATCTCTGTAGGGTCCTTTCTATAATGTTGTCATACACTTATGACTACAATCTCTGTCTTTCAGTGGCATAAAGTGGCGTAAATTGAGGGTGCATAAGTGCCTGAAGTGATTAAATTGTAGCCTATTTCACAGCGCTCTCACTCAATACTGGGCCAATTTCAGAGATTATTCTTCCCATTAGTCACTTAGATACAAACGTGAAAATAGGGTTAAAAAATTGCAAAAAATTCCCTTCAAAACTAGGTTTATAATTGTAAAAGAATTATCCATCATCAACAAAAAAAGACTCGAGGCAGGCTCAGGACAGAGAAGTATATTTTAGCTAAGTTGGAGTAACAATACAGCCTTCACATAAGGCTCAGAAGCATATAGTATAATATGTATGCATAAATATGCATTCAAAACCACAAACCAAATAAATAAATAAATAAATACTTACAAATAAATAACGAGCATTTTGTGGAATATACAGTACATCAGTTGAAATGTTTTAGTATTGTCAAGAAGCAGTACCTTAGGAGTTCATGGAACGGGGGGGAATGGATGTTCTGTGTTCAACATGCCCACAGTTGTCCAGATGTTTTTGGCACACGCTGCCCTGTCTCGATGGTTTCTGAGCTTTGTTTTATTTTTTTTATTTTTTTCTTGACCCATTTCCAGGACAGTGAAGCTGCTTTAAACAAACATAAAATGATAAAACTAGCCAGTTTGTTCGTAACAGGTTCATAGAACCAGCGGCTCAAATAAACGGCTAAACGACCAAAGCAATTATGTAAAAGGCTTTAAACAAGTCGGACTTAATAACAATGGTTAAAAAATAAACGAGCAACGTCATTAGAGGTTGCCGTGGACAAATGTGCCGCATGTCAATCACAAGGGAATGCTTCCCTATGAGCTTATTTGTCTTTTGTTTCCCTTCAAACTGCAACAAAGCAAGTCCCCTGACAAAGCTATAAATACTCAAATCCTATGGATCCCTCACTGAAATACTTCAGCCAATCAAATGGATAGTTTGAGATTTATATCAGCACCAAACTGAAAAAAGAAAAATAAAAAAACAAAACAAAAACCAAAACACTCATTTTAAAGTGACTGCTACTGTGCATCACTTCCTCGTATGCAAAAAACACTTTGTGATACCAGTACATGGAATGAAGTCATATCTACACTGAAACGAGAAGCACTGTCGTTAACGTCTGGGGAAGGTTTGCGTACACTAAGCTGGAAAACGGTGAAATGTTTCAATGCTGAAATGTTCGAAACATCGGATGCAGAAATGAACCTGAAAAAATAAATTAAAATCAACGCTGACCTAATACTGACATGGAAATAAGGACAATTTTACATCGGCTATGTACACCCGTCACGTTGTTCCTCTTCCTTCCCCTCCGAGGATAAAAATAAATTAAAAACCTAAAGAAACTGCAAAGAATGGGGGGGAAAGGGATAAGGCAGCAGAATACAGTCTTACGAGATTATCTCCCTTCTAAAGATGAGTCAGTCTGCAGGTTGGTTACATTTTGTTAGAGTGACAGTGACTACATAGAGGATACAGATATTGAACACTAACAAGTCAAAATACTGCTTAGCCGGGATTTTTTTTTCTTTTTTGAAGGTCTTCTTCATTACTAAACTGAATGAGGCCTTCCATCTACAGCAAATGTACTAACATACAATATAATACATTCCTATTTTCCTGCTCTTCCTATACCGTGAGGCAGAGAGGACTGAATTTGATCTACATGAGGGAAATAGCCACCTAAGCTCGCTATACATCCAGGCAAATTCCTCTCAGGTCAGTGCATTTTCCTATCTGTCACAGTGCCCGATGACATCTTTAAATACTGAGTGCACTAACCCTCCGCTTGGTTCCTACAAACTTGGACACTGAAGTAATTGGAGGCCAGCAACCAAATCTTTTTTGACTGCTGGCCGCGAACACTTCAGCACGATTTGAGGCCATTGTCTGTAGCTTTCTTCATATTGCTACTAGTTTCAAGTCTCACTTTTTTCCCCCTCACAGCTTTCTTTCCTTTACATACTCATTGGTACATTCGCCTTCCTTCCCTCCCCGTCCCGTCCCACCCCCCCCCCCCCTCCACTCTTCTCAGTGAGTGGTGAGCTCAGGCTCTGAGGAGCGCGTGCTGTAGCCGTTGGCAGGCTGGGGCAGTGTGTTACCATCCGTTTGCCTCTCCTTGGCTGCGCCTGTGGTCGGACGTGGTCTCTGAGAGCGTGAGGTGCCTGTGAATAGTCGTAGGGCACCCCTGCAAATGAGGGAGAACCAGTAGAGCTGGGGGGCCATGAGCAGAGCAGCACCAAGGTTACAGTGCCAGGGCACCGACAGGGGGACCATGTGGAAGGGAATGGACGCGTACCTGGATCCAAAGACAAAGTATTGTAAACACATGTTCTGATTCTTACATCCTTGAAGAATAACTTTGGTACTTTTCAACCTGGACCTTTTGTTCCCATGTTTTTGTGTCTAAGTGAATAATGGGATCAACAATTTTGAAATTGTCCAGTGAAACGGGCTGCAATATATTCACTACGGGCATTTGTGCACCATCACTTTACATTCACTGAAAGTGCTTGTTTTTGCCACTGACAGGCTCATGTTATTGTTGTTAGTGTTTGACAACATTATGGAAAGGATCCCATCAGAGGTCAACGTTTTGTGAAAGAGTAAGATGTCTTCAGGTGTCTACAGGTATCTGACACCTGAATGTAATGCTTTTTAAGATCTGCTCAAAATCATTTTAATATAATTAAGTATAGAATATGTGCAGGTTTTATTTATGTAGGAATATGGTTATTAGAGTGACTTAGGTTTGCCAGCAGGTAAGTCTTAGTACAAAGTAAAAAGACAGTAGGGTGGGTTTAAAGATTTGTAACATCAAAAATGTGGACTTTTACACAGACGAGCTTGACTCATTTAGGCAAAAATGAAATTAAAAGATGGATAAATTAAATTACATAAAATGTTTTAGGCAATTACAACCTCACAAATTCAAATTTAAGACTTTTTAATGACTTTCAAGGCCTTATATTTATAAAATTGAATTTTAGACACTTTAAAACTTTTTAAGGACCTGCAGACACCCTGACGATCCTTTCTGTTTAACTAGAGACAGCACGGAAATCACCGTCAATCTAACTAGAGGACATTTAAATAAAAATTAAATTTTACTGTCTTAAAACACACTTTATTTAAAGTCAACAGAAACAATAAACACAAAAGTTGTCTTCGTTTCCAGCTCTGATTTGGTTGAAATAAACCCTGACTTCACCCAGTTATATGTGAAAATACGCTAGCCCTTTACACCCTAAAATTACGGTTTATTTAACCCTTTGAAACCTGAGCAAATTGGCTTAAATTCTTTTAAATATGCAGGAAGAAGGCAATGAACAAAGAAAGGAAAGACCCCAAAAAATTAGCGTGAAATTAGTGAAAAGAGAAAATAAAAAATGAGAAAATTTGTAAAATAAAAAAAAGTTAAACAAACAAGGAAATTACCTAAAAATAGTGCTTTAAATTTAAAAAAGAAAAAACAAAACAAAAAAAAACCCAACCCTGTACCATTTTTACATTTAATAATAATTATTTCCCTAGCTTTTTTCTGTTTTCCATATTTTTAAAAATAATTTTCTGATTTTTTTTTTTTTTTTTTTGCAATTTCTTACCAGGTCACTTATTCTCCTTTTCCCCAAATATTTTTGAAAGAAATCGCCCCAATCTGCTCAGGATTCAAAGGTCTAAATACGTAATACTAATAATACTAAAGGCGTCTGAAAGCAGCACAATAGAAGTGATGTCGCTCCAGGTTTCAAAGGGTTAAATGGAGTCTGGTGGATTTGGTGATACATGTCATGGCTGTTTCTGGTTTAACTAAAAGGATCTTGGCTTTTAACAAAAAGCTTTATCTCTGTAGGGAATGTTGTCAGACACTTATATTAACAAACCGAGTCTGTCAGAGGCAAAAAAACAAGCACTTTTAATGGACCATTTTCAAAAACTGTTGTTGCCATTAGTCACTTAGATACAAAAACATGGGACAACAGGGCCCAGAGTAACAAATACCAAAGTTACTCTTTAATACACAACGCAGACATCACGTGGCTGTTCAAGTTACCGACCCAAAGCTGAGCGAGGCAGCAGAACATGAGAAAAACAGAGATGGAAAGACAGACATACCTTCCATAGACGTAGTAGAGGTAAGGGAAGAGGAGGACTCGACAGATGAAAAAAGTGATCAGCATAAGAGCCCCATTCACTTTGTGCAGGAGAGTGTGTTGCTGTTTGTACTGAGAGCAGAGAAAAACAAGAGGGAGAGGTAAAGAGAGAGAGAAAGAAAAGCAAGCAGTACAGTTCGGTGAAAGCTGACGGTGTTAATCCTTCTTGCCATCATTTCACCGTTAACACTAACATTGTTATATCTGTTAATACTATCTGCACGGACTGGACACTTGGCGATGGAGAGCAGGGTGTGCCATGCAACTGGGTGGACACTGATTTTTACAGGGCAGTGTGTGTGTCAGTGAAGCTGTCTTTTTGTTTTTATATTTGCAGATGACTTAACTTTTATATCGAACAGTCAACCTGCTCCAGTGAGATAAAGAGGACAAGCTTGCACACATTTCTCTGCTAAAAAAAGGTTTTCCTCTTGCCCATTCACAATCCTAGAATCACATGGCACCCCATTAATGAATACTCTATTGTTTTTTATTCTATAGGTATAAGACGACAGCTCTACAAGCCACAGCTTTTAGTCAGCTGTTGTTTATCAAACAGCCACATGCACTGTTGCCAGGGACAGGAGGAGCAGGGTGTTGAGTGATAGAGGGTAGAGGGACAACCTGATATTGTATCTGCTGTATATCCAGCCTAAATACTAGGGGCTATATTCAGAGGCTAACAGCTGTGGGAGCCTCTGATGGGGGGGACAAGCAGAAAGCAGTGGAGGGAAAACCTTCACCCAGACACCGAAACGTTGTACACACACCCACACAAACGTAAAGCTAACACGGGGGGGGGGGTGCACCTCCTACAATGGTGTATTCAAGCAAACTGTTACCAATTAATGAGTGATGTTTCTGACAGCGCTGTTCACGACAACATGAGTCGATGGGCATGAACAAGCTGCATGCTGGGAAATATACTCTCCATTGAATAAACAGTGAGGGGAAAAGAAGTGGAGAGTGCAGAAGAACTTTAGTGTGACACATGCACATGCAACGACACACCCGAATGTCACTTAAGGCTGAACCAAGACGCTTACCTGGATGAGTATTTTTCCTAAGCAGACGGATGGAGTGCTGAGCTCAGCCATGAACATTATACCCTGGAAATAATCTCCCTTTCCTTGTCGCCAAAACTAGAGAGAGAAAAAGAAGATGATTATTTGTCTAAAATGCAATTACAGCTTTGTGCCTTTGTGGACTTTCTGGTACATTTGCAATAAATATCCCTCTGTAAATAAATACCTAGCTGGAGGCAACAAGTAATACATTTTTGGAGATGTAATTTCTACTTTACCCAGAGTCACACAAACATGTGGGTGGGTGTTTTGATGTCATGCTGAACTCGTGGTACACAGTGAACTTTGCATAGCTTGTTTAATTAAGATCTATGGTATCAAGTAGCAACTTCTCTCAAACAGGGGGAAATACACTATTAGAACTTCTCCAAAAATGGAAACTGGTTTAATTAGTTTTAAGCCGAGGTGTGGGGTTACATCACAAAGCTTGGACTCTAATCACAAATCTGGTGACTTTAGACTTAACAAAATCAAAAAAGACTTGCAGCTCGACTTGGACTTTGACACATGACTCATGACTTCAATTGGACTTGAGCCTTTTGACTTGAAAATACTTGATACCTTCACCCCAAGCCTGAAGACTAAAAGGTACACAAGTTGAAAAATGTGCCTGAACCAATTTATTTCCATTATTCATTCCCTAGATCTACTTTGTTTGAACCAATCCAACAGCATCCAGCCAAGCAGAAGGAGAAAACCATGAAAAACTAACACTGCGTTACTGAGCGTCAACTCCAAAAATGACAGCAAAAATAATTTCATTAGCGCACAACAACTATGCAGTGGTCAATAAATACTAATTGCAATATGTAAATTGTGCAGATTGCAACCCAACAACTTCCAACAAACTTGTTTTAACAGTATACATTTGTACAAATCTTAAAAAGTGTTCAGGGTTTTCGTGAATTTAATATATTACTCTGTTGTTAAATTGTGATTACATTTGGTTAAAGGTACAGTATGACTTGTCTAGGACTCGAAACTCAAAGTTTAGGACTTGAACGCCAAGACCTGAGAGTTACTTGTGACCTGCAAAACAGTGACTTGGTCCCACCTCTGATTTTAAATATAAATGACCTTATATCACCTCTCTAATCCATGCATTTACACGCACACATGGCTATGGCAGCTACTGGCCCTGGATAACTACCTTTACAACTATAAACTACAGAAAAGCTGCAATAATTAGTTGTTCAACAGAATATTTGCACATATTTTGACAATCAATTAGTTGTTTCATTCAGCAAAAAATGACAAGTATTTATCGATTTCATCTTCTCATACTTGGATTTTTTTTTTAATTTTCTCTTTTACTTGTCTTAACAGTAAAGTAAACTGAATTTCTTTGAGTTTTCTGATGTTTTATACACCAAACAACTAATGACAGAGAAAATAGCTGGCAGATTTATTGCTAATAAAAACATTTGTTAGCTGCAGACCTTTTAATGCAGTTATTTTGGAAAACAAAATTCCAACTATGATGTAGTTTTTAAGACTTTGTGTGTACTAACAAAATACTGTCTTCTGGAGAGATAAAGAAGTTTAATCACACTTCTCGGTATACCTTCATAATGCACCGTCATAAAGCACATTTAAGACATAAAGACTCACTCTGAATAAAATAGAAACCAAAAAGAACAATTCCCCCATAACCTCAATGTTCCTTTAAAACATGATAAAACCTAACTAAGAATAGAAAGCTGCACAGAGATAATTAGTGCTATACTTCTCCCTTGCTTCACTTAAATCCAAGCCCAACAAAAAGAGCAATGTGTGACAGTTACCACAGAGACGGGGAAGCAGATGGTGACCATGACAACGTGGTGCAGCACCATGAGGAACTCGCGACGCAGGTAGCTGGTCAGTGCTGTGCTCATGTGCTGGGGCGCTGCCGACGCCTCCTCGTGCCCTTTGACCCGCAGCTTGTACCAGTAGCACATGAACATTGCGTAGATGTCGTACACGAAGTAGGGAACAGCAAACATGATGTAAGTGCTAGTCAGCCAGTGCCTGTGCAGAGAGGAAGAGAAGCTAGCTTTTAAAAGGAGAAAAGAAAGGATGGATACAAACAGAGCTTTGTTACCAGCATGAACACACAATGTCAAATGTCATGTTTGCCTATTAAATTGGTGACGAAAGCAAAATTTGACATATCAGTGCAGTGACTACTCTATAAAAAGAAAAATCTCAATGGGACCCACCTCACCTGGATTTACAACCATCTGAAAGAGTGCTGAAATGCTTAAGGCAGATTTAATGAGAGAAATATCTTGAGACGGCTGAGCTTAAAACATGTTACACTTGCTTGCACAGCACCTGACATGTGTGGCTACGTGTCAGAGTAGTGACAACAAGTTACATTTTTGATTTACATTTGTAGCTGATGAATGACCCAAACTTTGCCTTAACTCATCACACTCTGTTTCCAGTCAACTCAACTCTGTGTAAGTGGGTGGATTCAAAGGTCTGGACCCTTCTTCAAGAATTGGAAATTACAAATCTTGACAGCTGATTTGTTAAATGCATTATAAAGACAGGTCAAGCTGGCCGAATGGGGCGGAATATATTCTGCCAAGCATTTCTTGACTTACTGGTCCTCGATGATGTCCTCGCAGGAAGAAGCAATGATGTAGCCAGCTGAAGAGGCCATGACTGCCTGAACTGATGAAACCAACCTGGAAGCAGGAAAGTAAACAACAAATGTGTTTCTCATTATTAAACACATCCCAAGAAAGTAGTGCCCTTACACTTTTATGCAAAAAATATGCAGCTGAAAGTGACAAAACAACCTGCCATCATAAAGAAATGTCATTAAAGTGCACGCAAGTTTTAGAAGGTCTCACCTGGCAGACACAATGACTGCATCTCCTTCGCTCCACCTCAGTGCTGGGATTGACTTCAAGCATTGTTTGGACAGCAGAAAAAGGCCTGGAAAGAACACAGACCCAGCAGCTAGAATGGTCAGCATGGTCCCTGGCGATCTGTCTGAGAGGCAAAAAGTTCACGTGGGCAATCTGGTCCTTGAGATCCGTCGCTCTTTCCCCTTTTCTGAAACACACAAAATAGCAACGCGTGACTGAACAGCTTATATTGATCTCACTGGTGGCAACTCCCACATCTGGCTGCACCTACTGAGATAACAAAGCACACTATCGCAGTCCAACATATGTGGCAATGCATTGTTCTAGCTTCATCTGAGGCTTTGATATATGCACAATATGAAGCGGGGTGAACAGCCCAGACACAATGTGGGAAAGGTGTTTATATTAAATGTGAAAGAGGACAGTGCATGGGAGACTATATAAATGCTGAGTGCAGTGACGGGCCGAATATCACACAGAGGCCCTTTTGTGCAGCATGCTGCTCTGTCCATATAATGACACTGTACATGGTATTCACTGTCCCATGTAGTCCTGGGGCAACCATGTGGTAGTTTCATAGGGTTGCGCGGTTTGCTTACACTAGACAAGCTGACTCATTAAAAAGTTGAAGTCCATTAGCAAAATACGCATTGCGCTATTTTAAAATCCTGGACGTCGAAAATATCGACATAAGCATGGACTGCTGGTGCTCATAGCTCCTGGCAATAGCGTTACTGTTAATGTTACCTGTGTCAGAAACAAATAACGGTCCATTTATTAACGGGTAGCTAACCACATACGTGAATTGAAACCGCCTGTAGGTTGCTGTATAATTTAAGTATTCTAGCTTTAACACTGTTTGCCATATTGTTAACTGTCAATGTTAGCGTTAGATCAACTTTGTCCAAATTACAATGCATTTGAGTGCACACATCAAATTTAGTTGACACTGAACTAACGCTAACTTCGCTAACCGTTAAATACACCGGCTAGTTAAGCTAACATTAAGCTACGCGTAACGCAAATTAACAATAATTAGAATTTGGTTGTCAACTTGTTAGGAGGAAAATATGGGTCAGCTAGCATGCAAGTGTGTCAATTTAGCAAACAAACAATACCGCTAACATCAAATGCCATCCCTCGCTCTGGTAAGCACGACTAACGGTCTGCGCTGTTGAATCGCCTGCTAACAATGACGCTAGCAACTTAGCTAACAGTTAGTCACCGCTGGTTAAGTTAGCAACTGTACTGTTAAGACCAAATTCAAATAACGGTAGTTAGCAAGATGGTGACAACCAATAAGCAACACCTGACAGTTCAATGCACCGTGTAGCATATTTTGTCACTCATTCGTGGACACGTTAAAATGTTATGTTAGCTTGTTATTTGTTTGTAGCAGTTAGCGGTAGCAACTAAGCTAACCGAGACCGTTGGAAGCTAACCGCGGCTAGCTGGCTAGCAGGTTGGAGTTCACACATGTTCAGGGTAAATGAAAAAAAATCTTAAACAGCATTTACACAAAGGCTCTGCAGAGTCCAGTCAGCGGCTAGTCGAGACTCGTGTCCTGCAGAGAGCGTTTAACGTTAGAGATGTCCCAGGGGTCTCCGCCTCGATGATCCGCATGTTTATGTGGCCACTTCGATGTCTGAAGGGTAGGAGCAGCGAGCTAACGCTAGCTTGCAGCAACTTAGATTGACATCTATGTGAGGGCAGCTCACTGAGAGCATTGGTGACTGGCCTGCGGTCTAAGCAAGCTCAAGCAAATAGCTAATTAAATCGACGACGGGAAAACGACGGGAAAACAGAGATACGATCTGATCCAGGTGTCGAGGTGGCGCTAGCTCGTCCAGTCGCTATGTCATCTCATCTGTCTCGCAGCAGCAGAGCAGAGATGCCGCTGTCTCAGCCTCGCAGATGCAACGTTGAGTCAACGCTGTGGACTGCTGCGCCAGCTAGTTCCTACAGGTCCAGGCAGCAGCAGCTCATGTCATGACGAGAAATTTGCACCAGTCACCGCACTGCATTTTGTAAATTGGGTTTTGTCGTTGCAGGGGAACGTTGAATGGATTCCCCATAAGGAGGGCATCTGCTCAAGCTGCATTCATAATTTGTCTGTCCACATAAAAATATAGGAATTCATACACAAGCAAAAGGACTCAGCATTTGTGCATTTAATTCACAGAAATCTGTTTCATAAAGACAGCCAGTCAGTTACCTAACCATTCATGCCAGTTGTGTCTGTACGGACTCACATACGTGTTTATCTTTGACAGGTTAGTCATTTGACCTTTTGGATCGACCAGCATTTGCAAATCAACTGATCAATCAGCAGTGATTACCTGCACATTATCACAGATACTTGGTATGTTTGCAGCCTCATGGTTGTGACATTTTGCAGCCTTGAAAACCTTGATGTGTTTGGAAGCTTGTAGATTACATGCTAATCAGTTCGGCACTGTTCAGGCTTTGCAGTGATAACCCAGCTCTGTCCTTACAGTTAAGCACATGGTAAAACTGTTACAGTGGTTTTCACTGTTTGTACAACTGGAACATTCTGTAACAGAGTACAGGATGTAGTATATTTTTCAATATGATGTCTTCTTTTGGTCTGCTTTACTACAAAGCCATAACCATTAATGGATTGCTGAATGGGCCTACTAGCAACAGACCCAGGGGCCCTCTGACCCTCACAAACTACATGTTCCAACCTGCAAGACACTCAAAATGACTACAAAGAGGGACACAATGACTACAGAGATGCAATACAGCTGCAAAGCTACACAAAGAGACTCACAAAGACTACAAAATGGGAAAAACAACCGCAAAAAGACAAAAATGACTACAAAGAGTGGCAAAGCAACTACAATGAGACTCAAAATGTCACTAAGAGACACAAAACAACTACAAATAAATGCAAAGAAACCCAAAAAGACTATAAAAATGGAAAAACAGCCACAAAGACACACAAAATGGCTGCAAAAAGATGTAAAGCAACTGCAAAGAGACTCAAAATGACCAGAAGGAGATAGAAGACAACTACACAGAGATGCAAAACCACAACAAAAAATATAATAAACGACTTTAAAGTCTGTGGCCCCTTTTACACAGAGATCACACTATAGGGCCAGTATGCAGTCCCTTCTTCATACCACCTTTGCATTTTTACACAGAGCCAAAAAACAGTGGCATCATGCTGCTCTAGTGTGTGATCATGAACAGCATGCCGGCATTACGGAAGCAAAAGAGGCGTGACGGTGTGATTCGTAACACAACAGGGTCTGCCTGTAGTGTGACACGTAACATATGCTCTGCAGTACTTTCTAAACAATAACACTGGCATTAACATGGCAATAAAAATCATTTACCGTCCCTGTTACATGGCGGCTGATCTCATCCTCTGTTCTAGGGGTAAGAAGCCACCCATGACAGCTGCCCCGTTTATACAGAGGTCGTTCTGGCTCTGTTACTACCTCTGATGCCAGCTTAAAGGCGAGACAACTCTATCCTCTCATTCTGCAATTGTACCTTTGATACAGAACAGTGAGGCTGTATAACAGAGTGAAATTCACAACTTGAAGAGCAGTGTAAAAAGGGCTAGAGTTTCTTGCTCCTGTGTAGCAGAGGTGGTGGGGCCTTCTGCATGTCTGTGCCCAGGGGCCCATTGTCATATAATCTGCCCATGGTCATACTGGCTGTAAATAATTCTTAACACATACTGTATCCATATCTAATATGTAGTAATAAGGACTTAATCAGTACATGCAACACACAAGTAGGTGAAAGAAATACAAATACATAAAAACATTAAAAAGCAAAAATCATCATTTAAGTACACAAACCTGGGAGATAAAACCTTTCAATTAAATAATATGAAAGTAAGATCGAAAAGAGATAGTGCTCTGTGAGACGGTAAAAAGTTTGCAGAACATTTTACCTTCAGCCTCCTCCACTGCTCCTGTGGAAATCCCAGGAACTGTCTAACTTGCAATGATGTCATTTAAACTTCAGTAAAGTGCTTTAAGTCAAACCAGAAGCCAGTAAGACAAATTGAGCACAATGTTACAGTTTTAGTCACCAGACATTCAGTTTGGAGGTTGAAATAGGAGCTGTCTTGTCTTGAGTGTAAAATTGAATGAAACATCCACTATGAATTACAAGACCATGAAAAGTTCCACTGCAACTGAGAAGATTAATATCTCAAATGTGAAAGAAGAGAGTTAATGTTAAGAAAAAAGTTCAGCTATACAACATAATTGTTTCAAGGTTGAATGAATTCCAGGAGTAACTTTGTTGGAATGAACTTTTTTTGGTGTGCTACTTAAGTATTTTCATTTCCTCTCCAGACTTGCTTTCAGCAGTGTGCAGAGAACGTGTCTAAACTTGTTGTGTTCAGCTTTGCTATACACTGATGGTGATGATAATAGCATACTATAGTTACAGTAATAAAACAAGTTTGTCAAGTCAAACACACAAAGCGTGTGTTTCATTCCTTTGCTCTGTGTTTTGGCTGCTGTCAGTGCAGAGAGTTAGTATCTCTTTGCATGGTTTCTAAACATACCTCACACAGGAAACAGGAAAAGTGATCTTTGCACACTTTGTATTGAGACAGCTGAGCAGGAGAATAAGTAACAAAAATCCAATCCTGCACTGTCACCATTTAATTTATTGACTTACCTTATTCAAACTGTCACTTGACTGAAACTACTGAGTACATTTATCATGAGCGTAGAGTAGAGAGTGCAGGAGCTGATCTTATATCCAGAAAGAAGGCTGACCTCTGGTAATCAACATCAGTTTTTCTGAAATTGTTGGGAAATATTTTGACAACTTCTGTTGCACCTAAGCAAGACTTATGTTGATGTGAAGTCACATTCTCATGGGAGTGTCTCCATTAACAGTGTTAATATGAATTGCCTCTAAAGGCATTTACAAGAATCCACCATGGCTCTGATTGGTTTTCTTTCAGCTACAGTGGATTCTAGCAAATGCCATTAGGAGCAGTAGGACAGTGGTTCCCAACTGGTCCAGCCATGGCGTCCAGATTTCTCCTTAGTCATTTAGTTCCACACAGTTAAATATATTCAGCGTCATACTTGCGTTTGGCCATGTCGTCAAGCTAGTTTGCTGTCTTTGTTAAGTAGCTGTCCATTAATCACTCACTCTACAGCAGGAGACAGCACTTTAAAATAAAAGCTTGGTGCCAGAAATTCAATGTACTTAAAAATAAAATGGAATGAATGAATTTATGGTCTACTTTTGGACCACGACTCACCAACTGGGAACCACTGCAGTAGGAGGCGGCAGGGGAAAAGGATTTTTTTCTGTCTCATGTATGACTGTGTGGATGTGCACCATTCTGCCATGTTCTAGAAACCTGCTGGTTCACACCAATGCAACTAGATAGGATGGTGTATCATCTCTATGCAACAACTCTCTGTACTTCTGTTCTGAGTTCCAGCTTATTCAGGCTTATTTTGTGGATGTGGCTCCTTAAAATATGAATGAGGACAGTGATACTGAGATACTGGCTACAGCTGCATTGGCAGTAGTCATGAAATGGTGAAAAACAGAAGCAAAACAAGCATCAGATGGACTGCACTCATAATAAATACACCACTATAATATATAACCAGCGTCAATTAATCAGTCAGTGAGGGCTGGGCAGGGATGGTGCACATGCCGCAGCAAGCGAACACGCTGTCTGCAGTCATTTTGACCCGACCAGCAAACTTCACTCCAAGCTGATTGGCTGTAGAAACAGGTGATGTGCTTTACGATCTAAAACCAGCAGCCAGCGACTTGACCAGCGGAGTCTCAAATCCAGTTTAGACCAGCGATTCACAAGACAAAGCCATTTTAGAACGGTGTAGAGAAAAGTTGCAGCAGTGAATGTGTGAATCACCAGCAGCTGGTTTTAGAACGTAAAGCATGTCACCTGATTTTACAGTCAATCGGCTTGTAGTGAAGTCTGCTGGTCAAGTCAAAATGGCATATTCGCTTGCTACACCATCCATCTGATCCATCTGATACACGTTTTGTTTTTTGCTGTTTCATCACTGCTACAAATGCAGCTGTAGCCAGTATCTCACTATCACTATCCTAACTCATATTTTAAGAGGCTACAAATTACATTCAGCCACAAAATAAACCTTAAAAGCTGGAAATCAGAACATTAGTACAGAGAGTTGTTGCATAGATGATCCACCATGTCATCTCGTTGCATCAGTGTGAACCAGCAGGGTTTTTAAAACGTTGCAAGTAGTTCCCTGTTTCAACTCGTCTCGTCTTGTTGCAAATCTTTGGCCTGAACTGCTTGGCACACAGGATAAGTTTCAGTTCTGTAACCTCACCACTAGATGTCACTAAATCCTACACACTGGACCTTTAACAAGACAAAAGATGTCTGTGTAGTGGGTGAACAGATCAGCACACAAAACAAAGCCTGTTTACTCTTTTTACTTTAAATTGTCCAAATTACAAAATAATAACATGATCTCTACTTCATCTACAAAATAACATAATATTTATGACTGTATTAAGCATCATTGTTTTTTTTTTTTGCTCTAACAACCTTTTAGACATGCATACTGTTGAGAAATATAAAAATATAAATATAAATACATCCCATTAATATTCTTAATGAATCCATGACTAAGATTTGAAATATTTCATCATAAAAGAATTAAAATGCAGTTGAGTACGATAAGGCATTAAGATGTATCACAAGAGCTGTACAGAATCCTAGAGTAGAGGTATTATTTTTTTTCTTAGTGTGATGGAGAAAACCTAAAATTAACTTTTTTTTAATAAATCACTACTTTTCTCAACAGGAAGAACACATTTCCAAAGAAAAAGAAAAAGGAAGAAAGAAACAACTCTACAAATTCCAAGGTAACATATTAACACAAAACTGAAAAAGCACTCCAGTACAAAACCAGGATTTGTTTACAGCATACCAAGTGGTGTTGTCAATCTCCCATTGTACTTATGACTTTATAAGCCCTTTCTCGACACCACGCCACTCACAAGAAAACTCAAAGCAACCAAAGATATCCAACAGACAAGTGACCATTCCTCACGTGATTAATGTAGAACGATAATGACTTGCGTTCGGAGCATTATGTGCTATACAGAGTTAAATGACTAAATCTAATGCATAAGTTTCACTCATTGGACTGGTACATACAGAAAACAAAAAAGGACTATGGCAATGACAGTTACAATCAAATGAATGGCCGACGATGTTAAAATGTTCTGAGTAAAATCAACACTTTTATAAGTATTATTGTTTACAGCCAACTAATTCGGTGGAACTGCTAAAAAGGTTTCTTTTGTCATGACAGCTCCCTAACGATAAGCATGACTGAGCTAGCTTACTTTCATGCAAAAAGGTAGTTTTCTGGTGCAAGAATTGCCATGTCAGAAGCTGAAGTGTTGATTAGCAGTTTCTTTCTCTTTTTTTTTTTTTTTTTTTTGATGGCCAGACTCAGAGAGGAAGACTCAGAGCAAGAAAATCCAAGAAATCTCAAACCCATTTTGATCCTCGCTGAATCAAACAATAACTATTTAAGGTGCTTGACACTCCTGAACACAACTTTTTTCTTATCTCTGTACCTTTAGGAAACAAATAAACAAGTACATCCCACGATTCCATACCAACCACAACACGTATGGCCTTCTGTCCTGATCAATAAACAGCCCTCTGGAGACTTAAAGGGCAACTTTGGTATTTTTCAAGCTGGACCCTGTTGTCCCATGTTTTTGTGGCCAAGTGACAAACAGGAAATAGCATTTTTGAAATTGGTCCAGTATTAAGCAAGCCATGACATGGGCTGCAACGTAACCGATTGGGGCATTTGTGCGCCATCAATTGACAACTACAAGTGCTTGTTTTTGCCACTGACAGGCTCAGATTATTATTATAATGGCGACACACCAGGAAGATTGAGCTGGATTTTTTACCTGCTACACAGACGGTCTTTGTAGCATGTGGGTTGCTGTTAGCTTCTCTGTGTGCACACTGATATGCAATGAGTGATGATGCAGCTGATTATGGAGGGTCTGGAAGCGTTGGCTACATTAACTGGTGCTAAATTAATTAATATTTTAACTACAGAATGCACTGATTTAATTGATTTAATGTGAAACGTAACAACGTAGTTGCTCTGCTGCTTCGCATTACCTCTACCTCTACAATGACGTATTAATTTTTTTTTTTTTTTCTAAAGATATTTTTTGGGGTGTTTTTGCCTTTAATTAACAGGGCAGTTAGGCGTGAAGGGGGGAGAGAGAGAGAGGGAATGACATGCAGCAAAGGACCACAGGCTGGAGTCGAACCCGGGCCGCTGCGGCAACAGCCTTGTACACGGGGTGCCTGTTCTATCCACTAAGCCACAGATGTCCCAGACATATTCAATTTTATCATTTTAAACACAAGGTACTCGCCTTTAGAGGGCTGCAGAGCCATGTGTACAGAAAAAAAAGAAGAGCTACGTTAAAATAACGTTGGGCAAGCGCTGCTTCTGTGGTCAGTGTAGCAGCTTCAGTTGATTATAATGGACGCCCTCTACTGTGGGCATGCTGCAGATGTGTTGCGCCCAATCTGTGTCCCATGTATTTGTACATTGTGGAAAGGATCCCTGCAGAGATAGAGGTTTTTGTTTAGGAACAAGATCATTTTTGTTTGACCAGAAATAGCCCCAAAATCGCTATCGGCAAACTCACCAGACTCCATTTAAATAAACAGTAATTTTAGCCTGTATAGATCCAGCATATATTCACATCTAACTGGGTGAATTAAGGTTTGATTTCAACCAAACCAGAGCTGTTGATTGTTGGAACAGTGGAAAGATGAACCAAGATGGCTTTTATGAGTTAATTTTGTTTCTGTCACCTTAGAATGAAGAGTGTTTTACAATAATAAAATTACTGTTTATTTAAATTGAGTCTGGTGGGTTTGGTGATAGCGATTTCAGGGCTGTTTCTGGTTAAACAAAAAGGCCTATCTCTGTCGGGGTACTTTCCATAATGGTGTCAGACACTTATAATATTAATCTGAGCCTGTCAGTGGCAAAAACAAACACTTTTAGTTGATGTAGATTGACGGTGCACAATTGCCCTTAACATTACACTGCAGCCTGTTGCTGTTGCCAGCTGCAGCGCTCTTGCTTAATACTGGACCAGTTTCAAGAATTGTTGTTCCTATTAGTTAGTTAGACACTAAAACGTGGGGAAAAAGGGTCCAGGTAAGAAAAAAAAAATACCAAAGCTACCCTTTAATAAACTGGCATTACAGCTTTGCAAAAATCAAATGTTGATTTTAGTTTTGTCAACAAACAAGCTAACATGCTAGCAGAGCCCTGACTTACGCGCACACCCAAAACACACAACTTCCCCTCTAAAGTGTTTCTTCGTTACGTTTTCTATGAGCTATTTTCTGCCTACTACTTCTTAACGCAAGCCATTTGGATTCTTAGTAAGTGAGCTGCAAAATGGAGGTAAGATCAGAGCTGGTGAGAGATATACAGTACTTGGTGCACTTGCAGAGAGCAGCCAATGCCAGGGTTGAGGGGAGGGACAGAGAGAGAGGGCAGAGAGGGGACAGTAATACAGTAGATGCTCACAATACCACAGTTTCACTGGAGTCCTCAATGCACGAGAGCACTCGGGAATATTTGGGCAGCACATCCATGTTTGTCGTTAGTGTCAATGAAGCCGCTGCAGCCACAAAGGTCCCTCTCTCCATGACTTCATTGCTCTATTAATACAGCTTCCTTTTCTCCGATGCTCCAGCTCTGCAGCTCTGACGTGATACTGCCCTTGAATGCTGACTGGAGTTAATCTCTCCCCACCTTTTAATCCTAACCTTACCTATAAGTGGGGACATTACAAAACTGAAACCGGATCAGCATCTACGCGTAACTTTGACCTTCTCTAACCTTGCCCTCTGTTAAGGGACTGAGGTTATTATTGCCGCGCTCTCTACTGCTAACTGTGGGACTGTGGTGCTGCGATGCTAGAGCAGTCTGTGACGAGCAGGTCCACCACCGTGTTGCCAGTGACATACACAGTAGGCGCTGTCACCATGTTGCTAAGGGAGACAGAGCTGCTGGCAGCCACATTAGAGGTGATGGGGCTCGGGGCACCCTGGTTGTTGCTATGGGTGCCCATGTGACCCTGGAGCTGAGTGGGTGTCTTGCAGTGGACGCCGCACAAGTGGCAGACGAGTATGCCGCCTGAGGCTGTGCCACCGAATCCGCCCGGACTGTCCTTCCACTCCTGGCCATGGTGCTTCTGGGCATGGACACGAAGGTATGTCAGTGTGGTGAAACCTGAGGGAGGAGAGTGGAAATGACTCTTAGTTGTTTCAGTGAGAAATATAGATGTTATAGCTTGTTCATTCAGCACTGAGCCAACAGAAGATCCAAGCAAATTCAAATCCACACAGTTGTCAACATGAAGTAACAAGTCATAAAGCGACGTCTACGGCTGAGCAGTTAAAAAATTATGACACCAGTACCAATACCAGTACCCTCGAGGTGCTTTCAGACCTAGAGTTGTCTTGCTTGGTCCGAATCAAGGAGCTATTTTGTTACAAAGTTGTATAATTTTCGTAGAGTTTGGTTGCATCCCGGCATGCTCAACTTCCAACTCTGACAAATACACTGTGCTCCACTTCACCACACCACAAACTGTATGGGCTGTAGCTGTTGTGGTAGTGGGCCAATCAAAGAACCCTTGTGGTGATGGCTGCAAGCAAAACTATAAGAAGAAGAATTTTTTTTTCTAGATCTGGGTATCGTTTATTAGGTATCGAGTACAGATACCCAGCACCTGCTGACATCTGATCTTGCTTATGCAGAGTACATGGCCACAAATGACTAAAACTGACCTCTAAAGGTAAATAATAATAGGCATGTCCCGATCCGATCACGTGATCGGAAATCGGGGCCGATCACGTGGTTTCAGACTCGATCGGAATCGGAAGTTGTCACCGTGTCAGCTGACTGTTTAGTACGTGTGTGTGGCTGAACTGTTTCACTGCTGACTTCCAAGCAGCTGTTGTTGTTGATGTTTGAGTGCTACAGACCCCAGCAGCAACAACAGTCACTGCAGCTTCTACTGAGAGCGAGTCAGACGTAACGCACGTGAGAGAGACACACGGACAGACTGCGCAGATGTCGCGGACATCGTTAAACTTCTCACACTGTTGTGTGACGGCAGATACAGAACCAGGTATTTATTTAAAGTTAGAGAGGGAGAAGGAGTGAGGTGAGCTGGGTGAGGGAGGGAGGGAGGGAATGAGGGAGGGAGAAGGAGCGGGGGGGCTATTGTAAGCTATTTTATTTTTGACCAAATGTTCTTGTTGTTGACTAATGGATAATGGAATTAATGTTATACCGTGGAGCTACTGTATACTGTACTGTTAGATTCATTAGCAAATAGCTGTTTACTGACATATCCAGCAGGTATAGAACAACAATATTCACCCTCCTGAGGGAAATATCTGTTCTGCTAAAAGCTCCACTATGTCCATCAGCTAGTCCCTACTTGGGTCTGTGCGTTAGTTTGTGCTGGGGAGGTCATGTACAGTGGATTTATCAGAGCTTTTTCACTGAGAACAGCTGCCTGCTGTGGCTGGAAATAACTGAAACGGTTAATGCCGACATTATGCCAAACAACATTTCAAATTATTTTATTGTCGCAGATTTAATATCATATTATAATCAGGAGAGTTTGACCTCAGTTGGTGCAGGCTCTTGTGACCTCAATTGTTGGGTGTAAAGTGATCATAAAACTCAGTCTCATCTTCTCTGATGTTCAAATAAAATCAAACATGTTTAATATTATCTAAGTTTTAATCTTGGCTCATGCAAATACTGAAGTTCAAGGGCAAGAGGACTGTCTACAACCGATTGCTGGATTCACTCCACCACCAAACAGGAAGCAGCAAACAGGGTAGACAGTAAAGAACATGAACAGGTTCTTTTGTATTGTGGAAAAGGAGGTGAAACTGGTGAAGTTGTGAAGTGAACATGAACTGGTGTTTAATGTGGTGTGTATCTGAAGCGCCAACCAAAACTTATTTTAGGGAGGAATCTTAATTTTTGAAACTTGTCGCCTCTCATTATCACGGTCTCCTACCACTAAAATAGAGCAGCTAACCAACGGAGGCTGGTCGTGAGTTTAGGCAACAAATCAAAAATGTAAAGATAAAAACATACAGTTTATTTTTTTTAGATTATATTAATCCAGAATTGACAAGAATACTGTCGACGTATGGTACATTTTATTTTGTGTTTCGAGTCATGCGTTTTTGTGGACACGTAAATAATTCTTAATATGTCATATTTCTTAAAGGGAGTTTGGTGTAAAATGTTCCACCAGAAGCAGGATGGGATGTCTTTAGATATGAGAGGGCGTCAGACTTTAGTCCTTTAAAAGTCTTGTTGTGTATGACAGGCATTAGACGCAGACTGGAAAACCAAAACACGCAGGTGAAAGATGCTTTAAAGCTCCACAGAGCTGAGGATAACTGCAGAGCTGAGGAGAAGTCTCTGTGGGGTGTATTACGTGTAGTAACATTAACAATTAATGTAAAAATATTGATGTTAGCTACTTTAATGTAAACTAATAAATTAAAGCGTGTGTACTTACTGCGGTTGCAGAGATGGCAGGCGTGGTGCTGTGACTGGTTGTGCACCCTCATGTGATCTGTGATGTAAGCGGCAGACAGGAGCTTGCCACAGATGTGGCAGGGGACTTTCTCCTCGTGGCGAATCATGTGTGCACGCAAACGATCCTTCGTGGCAAAGCTGGACTCACAGGTCTGAAAAAAGACGGAGGACAGGGTGATTGTAGAGAAACATATAAAAGCAAAAGCCTGTGCACACGTAATGCACACGTAAATCAGCCAAGTTTTAAGAACCAATTTAAGATGCTCTACAACTCTTTATGGAAAATAACCTCACATACTGTAACAAACACACATATAATGTATAGTATGCACACTGAGTATGTTTGTCATGCTCAGGTGAGTATCAGACTTTAAGCTGCTGCATGTAAACATAATACAACAATCACAGTGAGATACATGCTGCACTCTGTTTCGGAAAGACATGTACTCTATCCAGATCAGTTTCCATGGTAATGCTCTCAATGTTCATTCACTCATGTCAACAGATATCAGCCGAAGACGCAGATTAAAGTGCAGCAATGTACAAAACCTCAACCTTGAGTCATCGGGAACACAGTGCATGTAAACACGGTCATTGTTAACATGAATGGACTGAAAAAAAACGATGCTGTGTGCAGCTGATAGAAGAGGATGTTACAGAGTAAACATGACTCACCGGGCATTTAAAGGGTCGCTCTGAGGAGTGCACCTGTCTGACGTGACTGTTTAGATGGTCCGGCCTTGAGAGAGAAAGAGAGTCAATGTGTTAGGACACTATCAGTTATAGGCCTCCCTTTAAAGTGGAAAAAAAACACGTATTTGCTTTCTTGTCAAGACTTAGACAGGAAGATAAATACCACTCTCATGTCTGTGTGCTGAATATGTAGCTACAGGTAGCAGCCAGCTCTCTTAGCTTAGTTACTGGTCCCAGTCTAGAAACAGTCAGGCACATAATAGCAAATCGTCATTTCTACATCTAATTTTTGAAAAGATTAAATGAGTGAGATATAACGTTATCATTAGTGAGATTTAGAGGTGCTGGTGGGCAGATTTTGTTTTGTCCAGACAGAGCCAGGCTAGCTGTTTCCAGTCTTTATGCTAAGCTAAGCTAAAGGATGTCTTTCTCCTTGACGAACTTGATCCTGACAGAGTGGGCCCTTTTTAAATGATCTATAGCGCATGGTCTAAAGCGTGTCCAGCTCCAATTTTGCTACTTAAACGGCCCATAATCTGGGCACCAAGTAAGGCGCAAAGGGGCAAAGGTGTTGTATTTAGTCCCTTAATTAATCATAGGTGTGTTCTAGGCCTGATATGATTTCAACCAATTCAAGTGTCATCTTCCATTCCCTTTAAAAGCCAGGTGCACCTGGGGCTCTGCTATTATAAGGCTGATTCAGCAAATTGGAGAAGCGAGCCATTTTCTGCTGAGAGTAATGCAGTAAGAGCGGTGATGTCACTGCAGCAAATATTGTGAGACATATAAGCAGCAAAACTTAAAACTATAGTTATAAAGTTAACAGAAGAAACAGAACTAGACTGAAGTTGTGCTGCTCCTCGTGTGTAAATGCGCCTAGCATCTCTTAATGTGGATTTGGACAGCAGCTCTGCTCTGCTCTCTGCTGTGTTCACATTTTAGAGAATCAAATTTTTCTCATTGATGAGGTAATATTCACCCATCCACAACACATCCGTGAATCCATGGGTGTGTAACAAGCAGAGTTTGTTGTGAACTAGCATCTTACTATCTGAATAATGCGTCCTTTAAGTAGCAGGAAGACCACGTTTTAGTTTGTCAGTGCCACAATCTCTTTCTGCTACCTAAAAATAGCAATGCGCCAACAATGCCAGTGAACACACCTCATTTTAAGACCTACACGCCCCTGGGTACACAGAGGGGAAGAGGTACATTTATTCATTTTCTGTAATCGCTTATTCTGTTAGGGGTAGCTGTGGGGTGGAGCCTGTCCCCGCTGACACTGAGCGAGAGGCGGGGTACACCCTGGACAGGTCACCAGACTATCACAGGGCTGACATGTAGAGACAGGCAACCATTCACATGGGGAATTTAGAGTCACCAATTAATCTGCATGTCTTTGGACTGTGGGAGGAAGCTGGAGTACGCAGAGAAAACCCACGCTGACACAGGGAGAACATGCAAACCCTCTTGCTGTGAAGCGACAATGCTAACCACTGTCCACTGTGCCGTCCAGGAAAAAGTACATTTGCTACTTAAAACACCGCCGGTCTGAAACTAGCAGTGGGACACTTAGTACCCGATTTAAGATAGGGCCCTATATGTTTTTAGACTTAAACTGTTCCGCATCGTCACCTGGAGAAAGCCTTGCCACAGTGGGGGCAGACATAGGGTTTTTCCACACCACCCTGGTGGGAGCGCACGTGGTGGCTCATGCGGTCCTTCCTCTTAAAGCGCTGCTGGCAGATTGGACAGGAAAACGGCTTTTCGTCTGAGTGAGACAGGCGGTGGCGGTTGAGGTGGTAGACGTCGCGGAACGCCTTGCCACAGGTCTCGCAGGCGTGGTTCTTCCTCACCGGGTTCGGGTTGGGATTTGCAGGCCGCTGAGACAACACAAACAAGCAAATACACAAACTACAGAGTTTAGATGGAAAGAAGAATTACACATACATAATACATTCAGTGTTACATATTGTCATGTTTTTATGTCTTTGTTGCATGCAAATGCACACTGATATTTCCGCCTGATTTGTACCAAAGTTGCAAAACATGTCTGACAGTTGGTTCGCGTGTTAGATTAACTCCCTCCCACTGGATTTAAAGTCTTTATCTGCTTTCACACTGTTTGTGTTACAGAGAACATGCAGGGGAGCGTGGGGGGGCTTCTAGCACGTTGTTTCTCAAACTGGGGACCAGTGCCAAACCCTGGGATGAAATTTACTGGTCCCTGAGCTGATAATTGTACATGGACATTTTGTAGACTTTAACACACAGGAGAGTTTCAGTCAGATGCAGCAGGAGACACACAGTAACTGCTTGTAAGATCCAAAAAAAAAAAAAAAGGTGGCAAACCGTCCCTGTGGCCAGGCAGCTAGAGAAACAACATGCTTGAAGGTTTGGGGTTGACGACAGCCATCTCCACAAGGCCCTGACCCACCTGTACTGTCGCCCCTGTGGCCATGACGACAGCAGCAGGAGGCGGAGCATGGGGGTTAACACTAGCCATTACGTTAGCCATGGCAACCCCTTCACCATCCTGACTACCCAGGGGAGGCTGCTGGGCCCCCGCCAGCACGCCGGGAGGGGCGAGAGTGGGAGGTGCGGAGAGGTGTAGCAGGGAGAGGGGAACAGTGGGCCTCTCCGCCCTCCCTCCGGCCCCCACCGCCATCGCCGACGGGGCCGCCACCGCCACCGCAACCTGGCCGGCTGCTCCCTCCTTTGCCCCCTCCGCCTGCTCTCTGGCCCTGTCCTTCATGCGTACCCCAGTGTGGACCGACTGGTGCCGCCGCAGGTTGTAGTTGTTCTTGAACTGCTTGTTGCAGATGGCACAGATGTGGGGCACGCGGGGCGGCCGAGACACTGGCTTCACTGGACCACAAGGAGGCGGGAGGAGAGACAGAGAGGTGTTAATTTCCAGTAAATTTATTTTGAATTTTTGAAATAGTCATTTAAAGTAATCTTTCAAGCAAATTTGGTAACAATAACATCTAACAGGTTTAGAGAGTAAATGACAAGTCAAACAGAGATGACATATTCAATATGTGTCAATGAAGACAGCAATAAGCAAAATGAGCTGCTGTAAAGCATCGTCCCAGTCAAGCCTGTTTTGGTAATCTGCAGGTGAACACATATGTAAGCATGAAACTAGGAGTGAAATAATTGTTGTTGCTGTCTTGTTTTCCATCAGGGTTAATTAAATATCTTTGGGTTTTAGACTGTTGGTTGGATAAAATAACCAATTTGAAGATGAAACTGTAACGGTTTAATGGCAACAATAATCAAAACTTATCGTCTAGTCAGTTAAATTTGAGAAAATAGTGAAAAAACTCAAGTTGACATCTTTATGTTGCTTATTTTGTCTGGCCAACAGTCCCAAATCAAAAATAAAATCCAGTTTACTGTCACAGAGGCCAACACAAACTATTAAATGTTCAAATCTGAGACACTGAAGCTGTTAAGAAACTTTAAATAGTTTCTTTTAACTTTCAATACTCAATTTCCGCAGTATTGATACACCAGTACACGCTGCGCTCCTTTGCTTGGTCTGATCGTCATTCTGCTGTTTTCTGCTACTGACCAAGAAAAAAAGTCATCCCTGTAATGTTATAGCAATGTTACATTTATCTTTTAATAGAAATTGGAAATTTTATGCCCTCAAGGTCAATTTTTACCCGCTTCTGTTGAGAAATTGATCGACTAATTGTTTCAACTCAAATCACAGGTTGTAGCTCTAAAAAGCATCAAGGCTTGATGTAGTTTTCATGATGTTTAAATGAAAGTTTAACCATAGACAAGTCGACTACACTAAAAGTAAGAAAACATTTAGAAAACAGTCAAAACTGAGCGAAACATGGCGATATCCATAGACGAGGATGTAAATTTGAGAATCCTAGGATAGCGAAGAAATGACCTACCCTTCTCTTCCTGTGATTGGCTAGTACTCGTTGCCTTCATTGGTTGGATTGGTTAGGAAAACACATTGCCACTACCGGGGCACAGCACATCATATGCCGCCCCTGGCACACACTGGATGTGTTGCGCTGCAGCCCGTCAACAGACGACCGAGCAAAGTTAACTACTTTTACTAAAAGATCTGTACTTCCTCCATCTTTGCATTAGCATAAAATCATGTGTGGAGAGCCCCTAATTAAACTTGATTTCTCACCTAAAGAGCCGATCTCGAGAGCCATGACTGGCCCGGCAATATCTTTTTAGCCATTGCCTTTACAACGACGGGATTGTGGGTCATTTAGCTCGGGATATTTCTCGACCTCAACAAGTCTCTCCTCATCCATTCTTTGTCACACACAGAGTTCTGTTTGCATCAATGGTGAGGAGTCGAGCTGCCATAGGAGCAGAGAAAAAGAGCTGCTACGGGAGCTTGTATGTAAAAGTAGAGTGCATTTAATTCTGGGGGTGGCAAAGCTGGAAATAGGACAGCGGCGTGCTACAGGGCCGTGCATCCTGGAGAGCCGATGTGCATGTAGCCCCCACTGGTTTTGGGTTGTACATTGAAAATAAAAGGGATGTATTTTTTAATGTGAGGCCTTTGCCGGGAGTGTGTTTTGGCCTTGAGGCAGGCTATTCCTTCACCATCCTAGGATTTGCAAATTTGCGAGGAGATAGATATAAACGTCTTATTCTGAGGTGATTATTTCTGCCAATATATCCCCATAAATCCTACACACTGGACCTTTAATCAAATAAATACTGAGAAACACTGATGTTGAACAACGTGTCCTGATAACCCGGATGTTCAGATGTTGAATTTTAGGTGTCTAAAATCTGAAAAATCCAATTTGAGCGACCAGATCACTCTGACTTTTTAGAGCCAGATAAATCTCGTGGAATTTACGCAATTTGAATTTTTGGGGTTCTTGAAATATATACCAAAATATTCCATCTTTTCACCTGCAAATGACCAAAATGAAAGTCCCTGGGATTATATCACCTGCCTGAATCCTCCCCATGAGAGTAGAGTGTTGTGTATTTACTCTTGTCAGCTCCACAGGTGTAGGATGCAGTGCAGTGTCCCTCACCAGGCAGGGGTTCCTCACTGAGAGCAGCAGTGTCCACAGTCGAAGGAGGCTGTGCTATGTGCTCTGTGGGTGGGGTTTGGGGAGAACTCGTATGCACGGGCATGAGCTCTGATTGGAGGCTCCCCTCCACTTGGTTTTGGGTGGGAGTATTCTGGAGAAGCAAGCAGAAGGCCATCACCAAATGTAAACACAAGTCCCAGCATTATCTTGAAGTGCTAGGTTGAAATAGGAGATGTGAGGGCTGTGGGGCTGCTGGGGGTACACAATGTGAGAAAATGCGCGCAGTGACAATGAGAGCAGAAAGAGAGGCCAGAAATGCTCAGCAAGCCTACCTGGAAGAGAAAATTGCTCCAAGCAGCATCCATTTTGCGCCACAGCGATGGAGATTATAACGTCAGCTCCTGATTGAGATCGAGGAGGGCAGCCTTTGCATGGTTTTGATCGGCCCACCGGTGATCGAGGCGCAAACAGTCGCCTGTCCTGCAGCAGAGACGCCGGGCTCCTGGATTTTCTTGCGAAACGTGAATAAAGTCGTCCGCAAAAATATGTTTTTCTCATTGAGGTAGCCTAATGCTGTCAATTAAAATGCACGCAGCTGTTGACTAACGCAGGCTGCAGCACACAGGCAGGAGTGGAGCAGGCCAGCTCCTATAATGGCCTGCTTCTCTTCTCACTTTGGTGTCTAACTTTCATTCACCAAACACCAACCTTCACTAAAACGCCACATCACACAACCAAAGTGCTCTCAAAGCCCACCAAAAAGCGCATTTTACACTATCACACTTTCGCAATAAACACAAACCACTCTACGGGAAATAAATGCATTTGTACGCAAGAGAACATGAAAAATATGAGTTATAACACACGTATCTGGCAGCACAGCAACTCATGCTTTGTTTTTTAATTTATGAATCTATTTTTCCGATTTCCCCCAATAGGCCAATCGGGTGTTTGTCGAAGCCTCGTTGTTGGATTCAAGCCCTGACCCCGGCGAGCGGCGCTCTCGCCGGGCCGCAGCCTATCGCTCCACCTCGGCCGTTCAGCTGCGAGGATGTCATCTTTCTTTTTTTATCGCCCGCTCTCCCTCCTCCCTCCCTGTCTCTTTCTTCCTTTTCTTTTTTAATTCCTCTTTCTTCTCCCCCTCCTCTCCTTTTCTCGCACCGCTATGTCCCACTTGCTCTTAAAGGGATAGGGTTTCCTCTTTGGACACCCCCCTCTCATTTCCGTCTCCCTCGGCGGGGCCCGTCCTCTTCCCTTCCTTCCTGGGTTTGTGGGCCGACACAAAATGCGCCACGGTCGTGTCGGTCGGTTGTTTTTTTTCCTGTCTCCTTCCCGAGGCCAGCTGGAGCAGATCTCCTGCCTGCACCGCAGAAAACAGCAGGAATGACTTTCCATTAACGGCCAGATTACAGACGCATCTTAAAGGGCAGTGCGCACAGAGCCTGCCTGTCGGCCTATAATAATGATGTCAGAGTCAGATATAGTACACAGGACGGAGAGCTGCTCGGCATAAACACACAATGGATGACAAACACTTCAGAATTAATGTGCATAAAAATACATATTCAAATATAATACAGGTACCCTTAATATATATATATATATATATATGTATATGTATATGTATATATATATATATATATATACCTCCAATTACCGAGAAATTACAGTTGAGTAATGGACTAATAAACAAAATTATTAGGGACTGTTCATTACTTATGAGGGGGTTGACTGGGGGTGCAAAATGGGGAGGCATGCCAAATAATTTTTTTAAGCACTTGGGAGGGATTTGTTATTAGGAATTGTTGTTGTTGTTGCAATCAAACATATTTTGTTATTAGTAGTTTGTTATCACTTGTATTATTTTATGTATTGTTCTTTATCTTTATGTACTTTTGAGTTTTTAATAACTAAACTAACTAAAATTATCCCTGCACTGTATTGCATTATTCTTTTTCCTTACCCTTTTTGTGTTTTAATTGTGCAACTATCAACTATAAATTAAACTTATGTTTGTTGGTTTTTTTGTTTTCGGCTTAGGGGAGGGGAATACAAATTAAAGTGATTGTATTTTGTATTTATTTTACCACAGATTTTTAAAGAAATCATGCAGGTTTGTGAAGGTATGTTTTCTTTAAAATTACACCATTTATCATTAGCCAGAAACTGGAAAAATTAGCGTTCAATTTAAAAAAAAAAAAAGTTTTATCATTATACATTATATTTTTATTATTATTTTTTTTTTTATATTTTTATTTTTTATTATTGTTCAGATTTTTGGGCAGTCCTTGGACACGTCATGTTTGATAAATGCTTGCATCAGAAAAAAAGAAGAAGCTTTAAATAGTGCAGTTTCATTAACATCACTTTATTCAATGTCTCACTTTTAAAAATGTATTTTATTTTTTTGGCTTTTGTCTTATTTGACAAGACAGGTTAAGCATGAAGGGGGGAGAAAGAGGGCATGTATGCAGCAAAGGGCCACGGGCTGGAGTCTAACACACACAGATGCTGCGGTAGGAACAATGCCTCTTAACATGGGACGCCCCAACTAACCACTGAGCTACTGGGCGCCCCATTAGATGTTATTTAAAATTTGGCCAAAAATAAAGCGTTTGCATGAACTAACCAGTGTGCATGAAAACAGTGAAAAATTTAGGCTTTTTTATCTCCAGGATTTTGTCTTCAACTTTTAACATTTACCTTTAAAACATCAATGGGTAAATATCTAATAACTAATTTATGGTGGAGGGAGGGTCATGCATTTTCGCCAGTCACTCAGGGAGGTTCAAGGAAAAAAATTGTACCTTTGCGGAAGGTCAAAATATTTATTAAATGATCATGTTTTCTGGTTCTTCACTGTATTACATATTAATTTTGTTTGTGTTTTATAACTATAGCATTTCAACATTGCTCAACATGATTTTAATCAGGAGTCACATGAATATAGAAATGAATGATTCTTTTAACCAATAAATCTGTCAGTTATTTTCATTTATCAATCATTAAGTCCATAAATTTTAGTAAAATATTTAAAAAGTTGTACCAAAGCACATGTTGACATATTCAAACATAAAAAACAGAAGATCTTCAAGTTTAAAATCAACTAAATCCAGCTAATATTTACATGTGAGAAACTGGAGCAGAGATTTGCATTTTTATTTCTTAAAAATAACTTAAAGGTCCACTGTGTAGGATTTAGGAGCAGATTGATGATTTACGGACGTCTCTGTCACAGTGTAAGTCTATGGGAAAAGGTCTTTTTGGGCCCTATGCCATCACATGATGAACTCAGAAGTTGTAATTCCACATTTGGCCACTATGTCAATTTGGCTTCATAGCTGGGCGCTGGACCTTGGACCTTGGGGTTTGGCGGGTCCTCTCCCATGGAGTTTGCCATGTTGTTTGGACAAACCAAAATACTGTCTCTATATAAGACCATTACAACCTGGTCTCACTCTGAAGTCGTCGAAATCCGGCACCTGGGTAGTGACTTGTGGCGTCAGACCCTGATGAAAAAAAACGTCCTATAACATCAGCATGATACGCGGCCAGTTGCTGTTATAGTTTAATGGTGCTTGGGGGCGTCAGGGGGAAACGTGACGGGACAATAACAAAAGTTAAGGTGGCGAAATACTGAACAGGACATGCGGGAGGGGTGGTGGATGGGTCCAACAAACACCAACTTTCACCTGGAAGAGCGATGTTCACATCAGATTATAAAGCCAAAACCTTATATTTTTTCTTTAACCCAACCACGGAAAAAAACATCAATTTGCGTTGTTGTACTGACGTAGTGCATGTATTTTGAAAGAGACTGTATGTAAACTGTGAATTTCTTGTGAAAACAGAAGTGTATCTTGAAAGAAAACAATGCATGTTAACAGGCAGAATTTAACATGGCGTCCCCGAATGTCAACAACCAACGCACCCAGGGTACCATTCAAGTCGTACCTGGACATGGAAGGTCCATGACCAAACGTTGATATATGACAAGGTCAGAGTGACAATGTGTTGAGCATTCAGCCACTGCAGTTCTCCTACACACTTGGCACATAGCAAAAGTTTCAGCTCTGCAAACTCTCCACTAGATGTCACTAAATCCTATACACTGGACCTTTAAAGGATTAATCAGTTATCAGATAGTTGCTGATTTATTTTCTGATGATCAACTAATCAATTAACTGATGAGTTGCTGCCCTGTAACAAACACTTCAGTAATAATCTGAGTAAAATACATCAAATCAAGACGAGTTAATGTGTTAATATCAATTTATTATCTTTTTTTAAATTACTTTTTAAAGCACCCCATTTCTTTTCCAATACATGTGTTAAGACCCTTCTTCCCTCTCCTCCTCAAGCCTTGAAGAGCCTGATTTGGAATATTTAATAAGGATTTCAGCCCCCCCCCCCCCCCCCCCCCCCCGAAAACTCTGCAAAACACAGATGAGCCTGTGATGCTTCTTCGTCTTCATCTTTCATCCAGGCACGACGCAGGAACTTAGACTCCCTGCTCTCGCCGACAACCTCTGACACTGACAACAACCAGTCTAAAAACACTACCACACCGAGTTCCCCCCAACACAAAGGCTGTCCCAGAAACCCACCAGTCTTAGTTTATATAAGGAGTTTATGCATGCACTGAGATTCCAACCGAGCATGAAGTAGTAGGTTATACAGGGAATTGTCTTGAGCTGGTGTTTCTGAGTCATACAAACAGCAGGGTGATTATCTTTTCTTCTTTTTTCTCAATTAAAATAAATTTTAAAAAAAACAACAAAAAAATCTGATCTTCGTTCAGAAGCATCATGTGCACCAGGAAACACTGATTGGTGTCTTTAATTTGTGAGGACGGGCTGCTGCGGTCACTGCTGCTGTGCCGGCACAAGACGGTGCACGTTCACAGCAGCTCAGTCGACGCACGTCCTCTCACTTCTTCTTCTTCTCCTCTTCCTCCACACACACCGGTTGCATGCTGCGCCTCTCAGCAGTAAGCTTATCAACTAGGATTGTGCACGTCTCTCTTCACATCTCTTTTTGTCCATGCTTCCTTTTGAGAGCAACTTATTCCTACTCTAAAAACAAATAAATAAAAAACCAGCATTTACATTCCAGTGCCCAATTGTAAAATCTTTTTTTTTTCTTTTTTTTTTTTTTGTTTTCCTATGAGTCCAGAGGAGGTCAGAGTTCATCGTGGGGGTGTTGCTGCTGCAGGAGTGTCTTTTTAAAATTGTTTTGTCTTTTAAAAAAAAAGTGGCAATATAACTAGACTTTACCGCTCGACACACATACATGAATCATTAACGATTATCAATAATCTCTTATTAATAATCATTAACACCTTGAACACACACCATACCTGACAACAGTTTTTTTTATCTATTTTTTTTTTGTTACAGTCAAAAGTGGGCCCTTTTCTTCTTCGCGAGAAAAATGTGAACATGATTACAACAACAATTACATCAGGATTAGTTATGGTAATATTGACACCTATAGAAAATGCAGTTGGAGTTGTCGCTCTAAATCTTGAATTCAATACTCATTTGAATATATCAAAATTACTATTGTTATCTTTGTTACTCTATAAAACCAATGACTTGTTTTTGTTTTTAATATTCCCATAAATATGTACAGTAAAGATCAAAAAAATGTGGGACACGTGATCTTCGATGCCAGTGAAACTCGGACAGGTACGGTACGTTTCAAATGTGGTTTGATCATGTTTACAAATGTTCTTTTTTTTCCTTTGTGTTTTTTTGTACATCTATCTCATGCATTGGATTGACTCCCGTAGACACTGATGTTGTTTAGATACTCAATATGTCATGGATGCTAGAAAGCTTTTTTTTTTTTCTTTTTTCTTTTGGATTTGTACACGTCCACACAAATGTTTCTCCTCATCCCACCTGCATTTTTTTAAGTGTCTTGCCTTTACAAACATTCTGTTTTTAGATCATCTTGCAGTCATCAAATAAAAATTTTGATGGCACAACATCCCTTTAAGAACCCCTTAAAGGCATTGGTGACGTTCCAAGCAACTTGTATTTTTTTGTGTGTGTTTTTTTGTCTTTTTTTTAACACTTAATACAAAAAAAAATTAACAAAACATCAACAAATCAATAAAAAGTGTTTTCCACCCATCTTTTGTGATTCTCCCCTTTTTTCCTTTCTAGAGCCGCAGTTACAAGTGCTTGCTAGATATATCTGGACACTACAGACTACATACAAGTACATACACAATGCAAAAAACACCTTTTTTTTTGCTTCCTCCCTGTCCTCTCTCTTTCTCCATTCCAGCATAGAACATCATAGAAGAAGACATGGCTGCCGTCCCCGCTCTCTGCAGCTCTGGGAGAAAAAAAAGGGCAAAATATCCCTCCTTTCACACTTCCTGTCTCACTTTTATACAGGCAGTAACAAAGATAAAAACATTAAACACAAACCTCCTCTTTTTTTAAATCTAAGATCACCTTAATCCAGTGGTATTACAGGTGGTTACATTCCTCCCGCCCTCTTTTGTACCTGTGAGAATGGGAGAAAACTTCTCTACCCACCCTGAGTCTAAAGGAGCAGGGTGCAGCTCAATAGTGTCAGTTTGTCCTCTCTTTGCCTCTGATCTCTTTGCCTTACTGTGCGTTAAAAAGGAAAGGGTGATATCCCTAAATCCTCTGAGAGCAGTCCAAGAAAGGACTCAAGGCAAGGTGGCAAGCTGAGAGTATTGAGATGCAACCTGTGATAGCTACCTTCCTAAATCGCTCCCACCCTTCACGCTGCCACCCTGCCGTCTAAGAGTAGGAGAGGTGGGAGCCGTTAGAGATGTGGGAAGTGACTGAGGTGCTTCGGCTCAGGACGCCGTCGCTGCCACCAGCTCCTCCAGGCCCCCCGCCGGACGCCGTCCTCCTCAGAGGCTGGGGGCTGTTCCTCAGGGCCATCAAGCTGGGGGCACCACGCACACCCAGCCCGCCGCCACCATAGATCCCTCCCTGAGAGGAGGAGGAGGAAGAGGAAGAAGAGGACGGGCCGGAAATGGAGGGAGGGGCGGGCGGTGGGGGAGGTAACATGGCCAGGGACTGAGAGGAGGAGCGTGAGGGCAGGTGATGGGAGAAGGGCAGGGGGTGTGGGTGGGCCAGGTCGCCGCCGGAGCCTCGCACTCCAGCCCACTCCCGCTCCCTCTCCTTCTCCCGCTCCCTCTCTCGATCTCGATCCCGCTCTCGCTCGCGGTAGAGCTGCGGTGTGCTCTGGTGGTGGTAGTGCTGGGGCAGGTGGTGGCGTTGGTGGTGGGAGGAAGAGGAAGAGGAGGAGGAGGAAGAGGAGGCAGAGGAGCGGGATGAGTGGTGCACCTCCCTCCCATCTCGGCTCAGGCCCAGGGCCATGCTCAGGGAGGAAGCGGAGGACTCGCTTCTGCGGTCCCCTGCTCCGCTGCTGCCAATGCCGCTGCTGCTGCTGCTGTTGTGGCTGCGGCGAGAGTGCTGCTGCGGAGGCACGTTCTGCGGATGCATGCCGTGGCTCCAGTGGCCGGCAGAGCGGGAGCTGGGGGGCTGGACATTGGCGTAGCCCTGCATGGGGTAGGCCTCACTGGGGATGCCAGTCAGCGCCATGTTGCTGAAGCCAAGACGCAAGCTCTCAGAGTCGAAGGACTCGATCTCGCTGGCCTGCCGCTCCAGGAGGGTGCGGATTCGTTCGGAGCGCTCGTTCTGCAGGGACAGCATCTCTTCTTCGATCTAGGAAAAGAGCAGAATACACATGAGAAATTTTTTTTTTTTTTTTTTTTAAATATTTAAAACCCCCCCCCGCCAAATGACCATTTGTATATCAGTTACCCACCCAGTGTTATGTTGAGTCAGTGAAGAATGCTTTCTTTTGCTAGCATACCTTTGGTGAATGAAGAATCCAAAAACGGGAAAAAATTCTTGATGAATTGAAGCCATAGGGGACTGCATTTAACAATGGCAAAACTATATCAAAACAACTGCTTACAAACTCTCAAAAGACTTGTGCAGTATAATCCAAGTCTCATTTATTCAGTTGTATGCTCAGTACTTCTCAAACAGACAGCCCATTGTGACAGGGAGCTTTACTCCAAAACCAGACCAACAGTAATTATACCTCACTGAACACAGGAGCTGCTGGTCTACCACTGCCTCGATCAGTTAATTAGTCTGTGTTATTGTGTGACTTTGGTGTTTTAAAGTTTTAGTTCAGATTCACCAAAGTCACACAATAACAAACGAACTATCGATCAAGGCAGTGGTAGACAAGAAGCTCCTGTGTTCTAAAATTACTGGTTTTGTCAGTGGAGTCTGGCCTTGAAGAGGGCCTAGATATGTTTCATTGTTAGTTCAGTTCCCCATCAGAAATGGCAGTTTGTTTGGGAAGTCCTGAACATAGACTACCACTGGATAAATGAGACTTGGATTATACTGCACGAGTTGTGTGAGTGTTTGTAAAAGGATGTTTTGATATAGTTTTCCTGTCGAGAAACGTTGGACTCCTATGGCTTTAATTCATCAAAAATGTTCTCTGTTTTTGGATTCTTCGTTCACCTTGGAAGCACGCAGAAAAACTAAGTTGTCATTATGAATTCAACTTAATACTGAAAGTTTATTCTTGACAAAAACAGTCTCACCACAAATGGGAAGCCATTTTGGAGCTCTTAATCAATTCACACAATCTTTTCTCAGTAGATAGAGATTTTTTTTCTGAGGCAGGTGATGATGAAAGCTACAGGACATATACTGTGGTGGGATTGTTTTTTGACAGCTGCTTTTTCCAAAAGCAAGAATAAACTTTCGATCTCAACTTTTAAGATAAGGTGGACGGCAAGTCCGTAAAGCATAATCCTTCCACTAGCGAAGATCGTGTGATTGTGTGGATTTGAGTCATATGACTTGGACTCGAGTCACAAATTTGATCACTTAAGACTTGACAAAATCAAGAAAGACTTGCAATTCGACTTGGAATTTAACTTGGACTCGTGACTTCACTTGGACTGGAGCCTTTTGACTTGAAAACAATATCCAAGCCAATTTGGTAAGAGAAGATTAAAGACATTTTTCCAATACGAGATTAGTTCAATAGAGCAAGACAGGGCAGAGACATACAAAATACATTCTGTTGTGGTACTGGTTAATATTGCTATATGCTATTAAAGTTCAATGTCAGCACTACATTTTTTATGATTAAGTTCAGCCATGCTTGTTTTAACAAATTGTTAAAAAATTACATTACCTTTGTTAAAGAGCGCATTAAGACTTGTTTAGGATTTGAAGTTAAGGACTTTGGATAACCAAGTTTAGGACTTGGGACGTTATTGGGGACATGCCTATCTTGACTTGGTACTTGAGAGCAAAGACTTGAGACTTACTTGTGACTTGCAAAACAACAACTTGGTCCCACCTCTGGTATGATGTGACAACAGACTATGTAAAAGAAGTGGACGTAGCCACCATGACATCACCCACTGGTTTGTTGACTCCCGTCTTAAAGCACTGAATTTGGCATTTTGGCTGTCACCACCTTGTTTTTTGGAGCCAGAAGTGATTGTGGAGAGAGGGTGGAGCCACACTTTGGGCCGTACCCTAGATGAGGCCTAAGTTTACCAAATGTACATCATGCTGTATTGAAAAAGACTTGACAAGTTATTGTGACCACAAACGCATTAGGAAAATGTGTACTGAGGTAATAAATAAAGTGACAAGTTGGGTTATTTTCTTGTAGACTTCTGTACAATCTGACTTCTTTTTGAAACCAGTGAAGTCGTCCCCTGCTGGCCATTAGAAAGAACACACAAAGCACTTTACCAGTGGCTTCTCTTTTCAGATCCACAGGCTACGTCCACTTTTTTTTTACACCGTCTATTGATATGATTGAAAACTCCAGGACAACTACTGCGAGGACAGTGTGGTGAAAACCATTATTAAAAGAACACTTCACCTCTAAATTGACCATTTATAAATCAGTTACTCACCATGTGTTACCATGAACTCGTGAAGCAAACTTTGTTTCTCTTGCATGCAACCACAGTGAACGGAGAATCCAAAAAAGATGAACATTCCTCTTCAATTAAAGTCATTGGGTGCCACGGTTAACAACAGCAAAACTATATCAAAAGTCTGTTAACAGATGTTTTTATATTGTTTTGCTGTTGTTCAATGTGGACCCATATGACTTTAATTCATCAAGAATTCTATCAGTTTTTGGATTCTTTGTTTACTGTGGAAGCATTCATTCATGGAGAATATTCACCTTTTTTGGATTCTCCGTTTACTGTGGAGGCATGTGAGAAAAACAAAGTTTTCTTCACAAATTCAAGGTGACACAGGGTGAGTACTTGATTTAGAAATGGTCATTTTGTGTTTGAGGTATCCCTCAAAAGTTAAGTGTATAAGGCTCAACTTAGGACAAAAAAAGTCATATGTGATTTGTACAGAAGCTAACAATGCTACAGCTAACATCAGCAGTCCACTGTTACCTTTCACTTAACAATCTTCTCTGCAAGCCCAACTGGATTCCTAAAACTCACCCGAGGCTTTTTCTACATTTTAAGGAGCTTTGCTTTCATAGAAGTGATCGCCAAAAGGACTCTAACCCTCTGCTCCAGCAGGGCGCGACGGATGGACACCCTCTGCTCCAGGTCCTTGACCTCCCTGTCGTGCTGCGTGTCGGTGTGGATCTTGATCTTGCTCTGGTAGGCATTGAGCAGCTCCAGCTCCTGCTGCAGCTGCATCCGCAGCACTTTGTACTCCGCTTCCTGGGTCTCATCCAGTCGCAACTAAGATGAGGAAAGAAAGAGGGAGTGATGTGAAAAATTTGGAACGACTGCATGGGCAACAAATTGTGCTTTAGTGTTTAGGGAAAGCTGGGAGAGTTTGACATAGAAAAGAGAGGGAGATGCACAGAAGAGAGGAGAGGATCAGGAGAGTGAGCTGCAGGTGTGTTTAAATCATTTTAAACACACAATTTTGTCTGAGTTTGATCAGTCTGGGTCTGTGTGTGCTGTATTCAATAGAAGGAAGTGAAACATAAAAATATGTGCAAAGGTAAGAAACTGTCAAATTAAAACCTGTTACCTAAATAAATCAGTACAATGTGACAAAACATTGCACAACAGTTGAACTGCTGTGACCTGAGCATGTGATATCTGGCTTCAGGAGACGGATTAAACCCAACTCAGACAACATTTTTCATTGAAAAGATATATTGTTTTACTGACCTCAGGACTGAGTTTAATCAGTGAGCGGGAAACCTTCCCAAACAGATTTTAACCACAGCATGAGGAGATGTGCGGACAAACAAGGGCAGGAGGGATTTAGCTTACTGGGCTTACATGGCACGCTGCCTGAGAGGTAATTAAAGTAGCACAGGGCGTTATGTCATTGAAGGGAACGAGACATTTCGTTACGTATCATCCGTCTCCTACTATGGTTCATTCATTTAAAAGCCTGGGATTTGTGTGTGTGTGTGTGCGTGTGTGTGTGTGTGTGAGTCCCACACTCAGAGGGCACTGAAAGCCCAAATCAGAGTAACAAGTAGTAAAATCTAAATCTGTTCACAGTGAAAAGTGTCCTGAGGTAACCTTTGTTATGATTTGGTGCTATATAAATACATTTTTTAGCACTGTACTAAAAATTTCTTGTACTTTACGCGAGTGTTTTAAGAATTATTGTTTCAGCTGTTTGGTTCCGCCTTCTCCAGTGTGATGATTTGCTGCTTTTCCTTCCAATTACTTCAATTATTTTTCGGGGTTTTTTTTTTGTACTGTTAAAGGGGACATTTTTCTGTATTGAGTACTTTTAATTTTGATACTAAACCCACTTTCACTAAAGTGAAATGTATGACTGGAAAGATCATCAAGGTGCCGTTTGTGTTGGGGAGTCTGAGTGAAGTCTGATAAAATGAAGTTATGTCACTTCAATGTGTGAAATTAAAAGACTTTTGATCCTTTTCTTTTCAACCGTCCATGTGGAGTCTGACGATGTTACAGGAGTGCACTCTCATCACTGCTTAACATTTTCGCTCTCAAAGCAGGCCTAGATGTGCTTGTTTCTTGTATAAATTCAGTGGGAGAGGATGTTTTGCAGGGGAACAGTTAAACTGTAGGGGAAACAGGATGGTGGACACAGCTTGGTGTAGTACTGGGTAATGTGGGTTTCGGGGAGATGAACACTGAGGGACCAGGAGGAGGCTTGTTGACAGGCAGACAGGCGGTCAGGCAGGACGGCCCCCGGGCCAGGCACAGCAGTGGTGTGGTGCGAGTGTGAAGTGAACGACGTCTCCTTGCCTTACTCACAGCCTGTGTGGACAGCATATCATTGATGGAGTGGTCATACTGCTCGGCCAGGATGGCCAGCTTACGAGTCTGCTCGTCCTTCAGCCGCTTCAGCACGGCCTTGTGGTCCGACTTGGGCGTGTTCTCCAGGAGGTGGTTACGCAGCGCCTTGTACTGACGGGTCTGGATCTTGCAGGTGTCCTGGAACTGACGCTTAATCTGAAGCTCTTTGGACTGGAGGAGAGGAGAGAGAGAGAAGGAAGCAGCTCGGCTAAAGTGCTCCTGTGGTTTTATAAATGGAAATGGAGATGGGGGTTAAACACAGAAAAATCAGGAGGGGAAAATGACGATCTAAACATTGTGCATTTTTTAAATACATTGTGTAACAACTTTCTATCAGTCATGGTAGCAAAATACTAACAAATCACAGCTTCTAATATCACTGTGCAGAAGGAGGCTGCATCTACTGCTACCTTACCTAGCACTGAGCTAGCTAATGCTACAGCTCAGCCGGGGAGGACACCTTTACTGTTAACATCTCGCGCTGTCACAAGCATGAGCCTCTCATCCATGAGTAGATGCACACTTCCTCCTGCCTGGTGATACACTTGGTGGGTGTAGAAAGAAAATAGTTCCCACATGAAACTGCTCACAACAAGGTCTGTGGATTATCATGAGTAACTGGGTCATGATTTCTGGAAAGTGTCATTGCTGTTGAGTTTTTCAAATATATTTTTTCGGCACTTTGAGCACCACAAGCTGAGTGCCATCTAGTTCCATTATACTGGAGAGAACACAGACATTTATACGGCTGATATCTCCAACACTCTGCAACTCACACCAAAACCATCTAGACTGATAACTAGCACTACATGTAGGAGGGAAAATATGTATTTTTGATTTTGTGGTGAACTGTCCCTTTAAACTTCCACTTAGTGCTTAATTTTTATTATTTAAATAAATATTTTCAGTTGTGGAATTGTGTTGATGCTGTAATTAAACAGTACAAGGAAAGAATTATACAGTAAACACTCACAATCTGCTTAAAAATCTGACAGGCAGTTAATTTAATTATCTACATTCCTACAGTGCAGATCATGATTTCACTGATACCATGGATCTAAAGTGTCTACCAATGTCAAATTCTCATTCCGGTACCTCTTTAAACCACAACAGAAAATGTTTTGAACTTTGCAATGGATTAATTATAAATGGATGCATTGATTCCATAGTAATGAAGACCATTTTCAGCCAATCCCTTAAATACATTTCCTGATTACGTAAGAACAATTGTTGAGGACGCTTTTTTACTCTTGAAGATATTTTTTTTCATTTAATTGAAGACATTGACCTATAGATTAAAAATATGTGCATTTGTCAAGTGAATTCTTATCATTATTATGAACTGGGGCTTTTGAAACCAAATGTTTAGGAACATTTCAGACTTAAACAAATCTACAGTTTTAGTTTCATCAATAACTTCAGAACTGAAAATATTAAAAGACCTGACCTTAAATGTAAATGTGATTAATCAGTACTGACATCTAAAGTGAAAAAAATAAAAGATATTTTCTCTAGAAAAGATGTTCAAAATATTATTTAACCTTTTTCACCAGCTATAATCATTACAATTTCTTTTTAACATATCAGGACACATCTGTGATGCTTCAGGTTCAACGTTTGACTGCTTCACACACACAAAATACCAAAATAAAAAGGGATGATTTAAAGTTAAATTAAACTTATTGGGTAAATAAGACATAGATTGAAATAAGGAACACACTGATCCAAACTGATATTGGGCCGATCTGGTATCTGTGATAACGGGACTGATTTATTAAACTTAACATGTTAAGTTTCAGCTGCTGTACTATTCTATATTGGAATTTGAGCTCCTATTTGCGCTTAACATTTATAGATAATTTTGATTCCTCTTTATTTTGAATCATAAGTAGCTACCAAGTTTGTTTGCACTAAAATTGAGACTTAATTTTAACATTTTGGTCTCATTTTAAGCTGTTGTTTTACAGTTTACACTTGAATTGTAATTCCTGCTGATGCATGATTTATTATTTTAATAAATAACGATTCAGTACACGTATCTATGGGTTACATTTCGTTGTACAAAGTTAGGAAAGCCATGCTGATGTTGCCTTACACATAAAGAATGACTGCAGTCACCGCCACACAGTGAGGATTACAGCTGATTAATTACACACTGGTATTAAATCAGCAGTTGGATCTATGCCTTCCTGCAAATAACATACCTACCTTATATGTTGATTGGAAATAGCACTAAAGTCACAGAACCTGCTGTCAGTGTGTTTGGTGGGTGTTGGACATAGGGAGGGGCACCACAGACGACCACAGGGATCAAACGTGTGACCACACAGGAGGAGTGATGATGGACAAAATGATAATGGGATCTTTCAACACAAAAACCATCAGCTGATAAATCAGGGGGAAAGGTAAACAAATGAGGACGTAATAATGGAAACAAAATCATAAAAACAAACAAGACAATGATTTCCACACAAAATAATTTATTTTTTTGTGTAAAGAAAAAAAAAATACTGGAAGTATGACAAAATATTTTTTCTATGCTTGCGAGCACACAGCCGTACAGTACGCCAACACTCATGCAGCTAAAATGACAATAAAAGGAGAACAAAATGGCTGCCAAACAGGATGCAGTCTGATAAATACTGCATAAATAAAATATAAAAAAAGGTGACATAACTCTGTGGAAACGGTGTCACAACAAAAACAGAATACAAACATGTAAACATACACAGAGGAACAGGAGATAACTGATACTGGAGCACAAATGAAAATCAATGGCAAATAAGTTACATTCAAATAAAACAATGGTTGTTGTGAAATGACTTTTTAAAGCGAGATTTCCCAAACGCAGGTCACTGACACAAGTGCCTGACTTTATTTTTGTCCCCCCCCCCCCCGGGTCAAATACAGCTAAGACTGAGCTTTCCTATTCAGTTATATTCCTCCATGTAAATGGCTCAAATGTCGTCCTTCTGTTTCCTACATTATCAGCATTTAGAAGCATTTTACTCATCTCGACCAGATTTCCCTCACAAATATGCACAATTTCTCTCCTAAACTTGAGTTTATCTGACTTCATTCAATTAAATGTAAACATCAGAGCATTTTGGAGTCAAAATTGCGAGAGCATGACATAAAAAAGGCGCTTTTAAGTGTCACGTTTTGGTCCGACTGAAGTAAGGCTGACACGATTAATCGATTGACAGATTAATTGTTTCAGCTATTTTTCAAGCAAAAATAGTGAAAAAATGCCAAATATTTTTTGGTTCCAGCTCCTCACATCATAGGATTTGTTGATTTTCCCTGCCACATATCAATGTAAACTTAATATCTTTGGGTTTGGGAGTTTTGGTCAAACAAAATAAGACACTGGAGGACATCACCTGAAGCTGGGCTCGGACTACAGGAGCTTTGAAATCAGGTTGCATCACGCACGCAAGGAGAAACTTAACATATGTTCTTCTATCTACTCTCTAACATGTTCACACTACTAGGTTTTACAAATGGCAGTGCACACACTACAGGATATAAAGATTATCGTGGAGCATGAACGCATCACCTCACGTGATCCGAGAAGCAGATTTAAACTGAACAGGGAGTGACGTGTAGCGACAGGTAGGTGTAATGTTAACAAAGCAGATGACTATACGAGTCTGGATGAGAAAATGATGGGGAGACACAGTCAACACTGAACACTGAACTGGAGGTGGGATTTTAAGTAGTTTTACAGTAATATGCTAGCTAGAGTTAGCCAAAAGGGGCTAGAATGTTTCCTGTTGCAACACCATCACCTCCTCCGTACTGACATATTTGTAACCCCAATCATCCAGACTTTAAATCATAAATATGTAACATGTTTGAAAATATCTGTGAGCAGTTCACAAGGCTTTTGACTGGATCTGTAACCCCTCACATCACCAGAAAATCTGCACCTAACATCGGTAGCGACCAAGGTCCCAGAGCAGGATTTCTCCTTGGATTGTCGGGAGTGTAGTATCGGGGATAAATCATCTCCTGCAGTCTGAGCCCAGCTTCAAGGTCTGGAAAGCTGTGACGGGCATTTTTTCAATATTTTTGGACGTTTCATAGGCTAAACGTTTAATTGAAAAAATAACTGGCAGATTACTTAATGATTAAAATACCTGCCCTACACTGAAGTGATCTGTTCTCCCTCATTTGGTATCTTTTAAATGGTCTTTGGGACAGTGCAAAATTACTGATTATTTTCTTTTCATGCGATGTTCAATCTTTCACGTTCAGTAGTTGCATCAATCTTTGGACTTTAATTTCTACGATTGCATGTCTCAAAAGATTGTCTGTATGGCTTCATATAAATTAAACTACGCTGAAATATTAAATAGGTTTTTATTATATTATACTTTCACAACTCCAGAGTATATCCTGCTTCCTTATGTTTCTACTATAAATTTAGGATACGTCACTTCACAAGAGACTATCAGCATCTGTGCAAGCAGTTGTGACAACACACTTGACTGCTGTATATTCATAGGGGAGGGTATCTATATGTTTACATGGTAAATCATAACAAGATCATTGCATAAAGCGCAATAAAAATAGTATATCTAACTAGAATCTGACAGATAATGATTTCACCAGCTGTAAATGATGTGTCAACATGAAACGATGAGCTGGACCGGCTTGTTCCAGCTAAATGGCCCCTTACTTTATATTTTAAGTCCTATATTGTAAGACCTTTAGTTAACTGTTTTCCTCTTGGACTAATGATGATATCAAATGACCTAAAGTGGTCCCAGATATTTCGGTTCAGCTGTTTATTGCACTCTTATATCGACTGAGAACTAGTGTTCAGGGTGATGTTAGTGAAATCATTCGTTTGTTTTTTTTTTTTTTTTTTCACAGTTTTCATCTTTAGGGAGTGAAATTATAGCCAAGACGCTATGCAACACTGTAAATATTTGTTCTAAGCACTGAGATACCAGCGCACCTCTTGAAATAAGACCACCATAAAGAAAAGATTGCACAAAAAACGGTCTTAAAAATAACCATAAAAATATTTGTCTTACAAATTAAGAGCAAAATAATAAAAATAAAATAAAATAAAAAACTTTAAGGAACTTTTACAAAAAGCACAATAATGAAAACTTCACTGGGTTTGGTGCAGTAACCGCGGGTTCAGCTGCATGTTTACGTCTGCAGGTCCCGCTGGTTCAACAGTATGGCTTGTATGCACATAAACATGTGCATGTTTGAATTCAACAGCCAAAATCACTTTCAGCCAGCACACACAGATGTGTGTGTGTGCAGGGTAAAATATGTCTCATCTTTAGGAAATGTGACCAAAAACCAGTTTGGGAGTTATTGGGCCCAAATCAAAAAGACACACAAACAATGGTTCAACAATGGAACATGAGCGCGATCACGTTCACACACTCACTCACATAAAACCAGCACAAGTTTCTTTACTTCGATTTGTCTCACTCTCTTTCTATCTCCACGGCCGAATTTTCCCCCTGACGAACCTCCCAGATGCAGTTCGTCTCAACCCACACTCCCACCTCACCTCCTCACGGAACACCCTCTCTTGCCTCCTCTTCCTCTCCCTCTCTCTCCCCCTCCTCTCCCTCTCCCTCCTCTCTCTGACCTCCCGGGGCAGCAGTTGCGGCAGCCTACTCGGGCTCGTCTTCTTTAAGAGGCCCAGAGTTTGGAGTTTGACCCTGACAGTGGGAGGCAGCTTTTTAATGAGCTGTCCGGCGAGTTTTAGCACTATGGAGTTAGCCAGGTCTGCCAGGACTCCGAGAGGTCGTCTGCCGAAACGCCTCACCCAGAGGAGCCCCTTGGCCAGGGGGGAGGTGTTCCTGCAGCGAGCCTGATACTCCAAAGGTAAGCTCTTTAGGGGGACTGGGATTTTGGACTGGCGCCCGCCCCAGTTGCGCCCCGCTTTGGGAAACATCTCATAGAGGTTTCGCTCAGCCATGCCGCCCAGGACTGACTGGCACATGGCGAACAGAGGTCGAGGCAGGCGGAAAAGGACGCGCATGCAGAGGCGGTTGACTTTGCGAGGTGCGTGCTGGAGGAAGTCACGGGCCGGCCTGACAATCAGCACCACCACCAAGTAGAGAGACAGGAAGAGGGAGGGAGAGCTGAGAAAGGAGGCTGAAATCAATATCATGGGAATGTAATAAATCCCCAAACTGAAGGAGAGGCCTAAACTGAAGAGGCCGCTGACCCAGAGGCTGAGCGACAGGTAGGTAGAGAGAGACAAAGAGCAGCATGAGCGCAGGAAGAGATATGAGAAGAAGAGTGCCAGGAAGGCGAGCTCGGCAGAGAGGAGAACAGAGGCCACTGAGGGCAGAGGAGGTGAGCGGCGGAGGGAGAGGAGGAAGATGGAGAGCAGCAGCAGAGTGAGATTGGAGGGCTGGGCAGCAGCAGAAAGAGAGAGGAGGAGGCAGATGGCATGAGAGAAGAGGGAAGGTAAAGAAGTCTGGGCGGGGGGAGCAGGAGGAGGAGGAGAAATGGGCTCCAGCTCCTCTGGAGTATCGGGGAAATAAAACTCCGACAGCTCATCGAGCTCTCGCTCACGGAGTCGTCTTTTTTCTGGGGTCAGGGATGAGATAAACTCAGAGGGACAACCATCGGCCACGCCCCTGCCCTCTTCTTCTTCATCAGTGTCTACATGTGCAGGTTTACTGTGATCCTCCACGTACTCCCACTGCACTCCCTCTACTTCCCTCTCCTCTGCTCCCTCTCCACTGATTTTCCACTCCTCCTTCTCATCATCTCTCTTTGGTTTATCGTTGCCATTTAACTCATCTTTCCCTTCAACCACAGGGACACTCACACCCTCCTCCTTCTCTACCTCCCTATAAACGTCATCTTCAAATACCGCTCCATCAAGCTCATCCTCAACATCATACAGCCCCTTATCCACCCCCTCCCTCGTCTTTTCTACCACACCATCCCTCTCGTCCTCCACCTCTACGCCTGCCACCCCTGCCTCGCTGTCCCAGCTGCCGCTCGGCCCCTCTGGTGTCTGGCCCTCTCCCTCCTCAGGAGGACCCAGGCTCTGGGTGCTCTCACTCACTTTGAGGCTCTTGGGCTGTTGGCGGACCTCCACGGCGTGCTTCTGACGCAGCTCCTGCTCACGCCTCTTGTTATACTCCATCTGGTTGGTGAGCTCCGTCTGGTGCTGCGTGCGGATCAGGTCGGCCCGCGTGCGCTGCACCAAACCCAGTTGGCGGAACTCCAGCTCCTGGGTGGACTCGTGGTGACGGAGGAGCATCGCGCACTCCAAGTCCTTCAAAGTCTGCTTCTTGTTCAGTTCCTAGAGGAGGGAGACGATGATTAAGAGGCAGGAAGGTGTTACATGATACAGAACACATTCTTCTAGATTTCTAGTAGAATTTTTTATATAATTTCTATACAATTTAAATACAATTCTTATAATTAGTTTATTATCATACCAGGTATATTTCACCCAATTTGAACAATGTTAATAAGAGGTGTTGATTCAACTTGACTGAAAATTTCAATGTATTTTTTAAAAGTGAGAAACACTAAAAACTAATTCCACTTTCACACGTTTATGCAAAAGTCAAATAAGAACTTGTAGTGTTAGCAAAAGCCAATAACAGGCATTAGGAATAGACAGACATTTAAAGGCTGAAGCAGGAAAAAGCTGATAGCCATTGCCGTCGTGTGTGCGCGCTTGTTTCTCCCTCTCTGTTTAGACACAACTGCCAAATACGTGGAAGCATGGCGTGCTCATTTTATCATTTATCATTATTTATATCTTTTATATCATAACTAATATAGTCTGCATATTGTTCAGAATAGAAAATCATTTTGTTGTCCCGCCAGATTTGCTCGCAACTTGCAAAAAAAAAAGAGAAAAAAAAGATATGATAATAATCGCCATGCTTTGCGGTGCTTCTGCGAACCACCAAGCCCGCTATCCACTGTCTGGCTCGCCATGGTGGAGTAAAGTATTATGTCTGGTCTGTTCCACCAGGACCTGCGGTGTGTTGGAGGTCTTCCTGGAGAATGTGATCTCTGATACCGTCATCTAAGTACACCAAGCACGCTGAGGAAGACCGTGACTGCCGTGGATGTGGTGTATGCTCTAAAGAAGCAGGGACACACTCTGTGCAGCTTCGGTGGAAAAACAGATCCACTGGTAACTAAGATCCGAAAATCTGACCTGCATAATATATGTTTATATTTCAGTTGGTCTTAGGTCATACAAAATTTAACTACTCAACATGCTATTAATGCATTTAATTATTTATTTGGAATGTTTTCCACTGAACATTTTTGCCCTTGATATTTTCATCTGCCTGACAACTACTTGTGATACCGGCCAAAAGACAGCATATGCTGGCTAACATTAACTGTGATGTGGAGTAATTTTGCATTTTCAAAATACTTTCTCCAGGATTTATATGGCTGGACTATGTATGAAAGGCTAAAATGCTTTTAATTTGAAACAGGAAGTGGCAGACTTTTGTGTTTATTGAGCTGGGCCCGCTTTTGCAGTCCAGCCAAAAATGTAAATCCATGTTAAAATAAAGAACAGTGCACTTGGACACAGTCGCACAACAGAGGAGACCTGACTTCTCTGGAGCTAAATCCACTGACTGAAACCAACCCTCCCCTTTTCAGCTCTGGTCTGGGATGCATTCCCCCACGTGAGCAGTGGAAGCCACGTGGCCATCGCCCACCATCAGAGCCAAGTTCCGTTGATAATGACAGGCTGTAAAGTGTCGTATTGATGCAGATTAGTGGGCCACATCAATAAATTGGTTGAGCTCTGGCAGGCATATCGTTTTGTTTACATACTGTCTGAGAAGGGTTTTGCTACCTGACAATGTCATTCACTGTTTCTCTCTCACACTGTGGCTGAGTTTGTCTTTACCAGGGTTGTCATGTCAACCATGTGACATATTGTATGTCCACCTCCGCGTTGCTCAAAGCTCACAAAGACTTAATGCGCAGGACAGTAAATACACATTGCAAAAAAGTACTTCATTGTGACTGGCCCAGTTGGCTGCTTTAAACATTTTTAGGGAATACTGACTTGTTGATCCGACATCGACACACCAGTCTGATGTAAAACCGGTACCTCTCGGAGCAGGTCCTGCTCCAGGTTGTGGCGTGCCAGCAGCATCTTCCTCTTGTACTGACGACACTGTAGCTCATAATACTGCCTCTGTCGCCGCAGTAGGCCTGCTTCCTCCTCCGCCTGCAGCTGCTGCAGACACTCCTTCTGATGCACCAGCCACTCCTGTTTCTCCCGCTTTGGTGTTGACTGGTTCTCATTCAGTTCCTGGAGTGGAAATAAAATAAAGACGATAAACAGGAGGTATGGTAGTGTTAGCCCAACAGGTTGAAAGAAGAATGCTGTTCATATAGTGTCAGTATGCGGCAGAGTAATGCTAACAAAAAAAGTTAGATTCTTATTGAATCAAACTGGATACTGGCAGATTTCTCTAAAACCCAGGAGTACCTCTTTAAGCTGCTCCTTGCGCTGTCGATACTGTCGCTTCTGGGACTCCAGCAGACCGGTCAACTCCTTCTTCTGCTGGCCAAGTATGTGCTGCTGGAACTTCTTCTCCTCAGTCAGGACTGCCTTTGTCTGAAACAAACAACACGTCATCTCATTAGAGTTATGAAAAGCACAAGATTAAAAAGCAGCACATTTAAAAAACACTGGAGTAATTACGGTAAATCAATATTCACTGTGAATCAGGTATCTGTCAAACATCACCCATCGTCCCCCTTTAGTTTCTCTGGCAGTCCTGATCACCATTACTCACTCCTCCTCCTCCGCCTGCTCACCTCCTTCTCCAGGATAGCCTGGTGCTTCTTGGAGAGCTTCTCTCCCTCCATTGAGAAGCTGTTCCTCTGATTCTCCAGCTCTTTGTCCAACCTCAGCTGGTGCTCGTCCATCTCCGCCTTCAGCTTGTTCTCCAGCCCCATCAGCTGCTTCTGGTGCTGCCGCCGCATTCGCTTGTACCTGTGAGAAGACACGGAGCGTCAAGTTGGCTGATTGACTTTTTATTTCTAACAAGGTTTTTACTTGAGGTTTTTTATTCTCTATTAAAGATAAAACATGAGGGGTGTCCGTTTTATAAGGTAGGGACTGTAAAGCTCTTTTATGGCATCTACCGCTTGTTTTTGTCACCTTACCCAGACATCTGCTCTCTAAGGGCCGAGCCCTGCTCATGTTCCTGGATCTGACGGGTGACGAGCGAGGCCGTCCTAATGGTGGCAAAATGGTCTCTGCCTCGACGACGCCTTCCTCCTCCTCCTCCACCTCCCCCGCCGCCACCAGCAGACGAAGCTTCTCTTTGTGAGTCAACCTCTGGCTGATAGGGATCATCGTAGATGTTGTCATGGCTCTGCAGCAGAAGAGAGACAAAAGGACTTATTAGAACAAGCTTGTGGTGGTTTAAGGACAGGAACTTTAAACTCACTAGTCTTAAATGGATGTCATCTTAATACTTAATATTAAATACAGGGAACATTTAACTTCATTTAGGGCTTTAGTTAAGAAAAGATTCACTCAGCCCAGCACAACTGGAAGCTTTGGCAGCTGGTGAACTTGATATCGCCCTGGTGATTTTCTGCTTCTCCTCTGTAGGTGGCAACACTGACATGTCTACACTGAATTTTCATGTCAAAACTGGTGCTGCTATTACCTTCTACTTCCTGTAGGTGGTGCAAGTGTGCATGTGTAGAAGTGGTCTGACAATGACAGTTTGTCCAACTCCAGTATTTAACCTCTTCCGCTCCCCCCTCCTTACTATAGACCCATTTTTGTCTTTTTTTTTAGGGGGCACAGGAGGTATTTAGGGGGAGATAACAGTTTAAAAATATATGTTGCATTACACTGGTATACATCACCTAAAAATACTAATTTGGGGTGCAGCTCAAAGCGAGTTTTTTTAGTCATAAAAATACATTAAAAATCATGTTTTGGTTAGGTGCCTTTTCAAACTTTTAAAGGTAGGGAGTGTATAAGGGCTTAGGACATTATAATGGAAACATAGGGCGGCCATTGCCATGCTCAATTATGTCTAATAGTTGTAGATGTTGTAGCAATGTTTGGGTTTATTTGGTGCTAAATTTAAGCATTTTTTGGCCACTCGAGTTGATAAAAATGGTTCAAAATCCCTCAAAAAGACCACTTAACAACACCAAGACCTTGAGGAACACCACCATGGATTTGGTATAAAAAACTTTAGACATTCAGAGATTTCTGTAAGAATTGCATTTTTTGGCTAGTGGATGGCGAGCCTTCTTGTTCTAGAAACTGCTGAGAAACCATCTTATTTTCAATATATCTATGAAAGCCATTTCTCCTCAGAATGCCCGAGGTCTGAGATAAAGCTTGTGGTTACATGGTCTTTCTTTTAAGGTACGTACTAGGCTCTACATGAAACTTTTACACTTGGTGCCAAATGTGCCAAAGATAGGTCTGGGATGGACAGGACTCCTCAACGAACAGTAAAACATGGGGACTGACCAGGGGCTTGTGCAAGACGGAGCTGTTGGAGGTGACGGTGTGCTCTCCCTCCTGCATCATGGCCATCTCCCCGCTGTCGTCGGAGCCATCCGCCAGGCTGTTGACTGAGCTACTCTGGGAGCTGGCGCTGATTGACATGGATGGCAGAGAGTGGGAGCTCTCCATGCTGTTGACTGTGCCGGTGCGCAGCATATACTGCTCCACATCCTGGTGGAGAAGAATAAAGAAACAAGGTTGGTTGAAGTGGTTAAAGGGTTCTGGGGGAAGACAACACTTTCAGGATGATTTCTTTACGTCATAGTAGAAGTGTTGTTGACAGGTTGATAGTGTGCATGAATGTTCTTATCCTACAAAAACCTTTATGAGCAGACATACAGTAAAATATGAAACACAGTGAGACACGGGCTCACACTCTGGAAAAGTGCAGCCCCACATTCTCTGAATTCCTCCATTTCCTTTTCAGGGAAACAACCAACTGGCATCAAATGTTAATGGAAACAAAGGCCTTTGTATGTAGAGGAAGGGACCCAATGTTCACAATATATATTGAGAAGTACAATACAAAGGCAGGATGGATGATAAAACCAGCTGTTTTCCCTCACAGAGCCCATTACATGCTTCGTCCTCTTCAAAGGTTTTTTGAAGGTTCATCTTCAAGACAGCTGGTACTACTTTGTTTCGTCTGAGTCCTGCTAACTTTGGAGTTACTGCAGGAACTCAGTTATCAAGTGTCAGCTTTTCAAGTGTGTTTTTCAAGAGCTCTTGTTTCATGCTTGTGGTTAGCAGGAAATACACAGCTCTGAAGCAACACAAACTGTCTTCCAGGGTTCCCACACCTCTTTAAACATCAATTTCAAGGACTTTTCAAGGAAATTCCGGGCCCAGTTCATTCAAAGAAGCAGGTAAAGAAGCTGCAATGTGTGATGGCAGAAAATACCAAAAGAATTACAATTTCAATTGTTGCACAAAATATAAAAACTACAAGCACTTTAAATGACCCATTTCTATTTATGTCCATTTAAAAAAACTTTCAAGGCCTTAGCTGTTCCTCAAATTCGCAAACTTCCACATATTCTAACTTTTAAAAATCAGACCATTTAAATCAACCCACTATGGCGTTCAAAGTAGAGTAGAGAAGTCCTGAGTCGATGCTATAAATCTGAGCTGATGTGATCCTTTCATTACTCTACTGTGTTTTGTCAACCTCGCATGATAGTGATACAGCATTGCTCTAATTTATGACAGCCGGGTCATAAATTTTGCTCTAGTATGCAAGGAAAAACCAGGACTAGGACCAGGCAGCTTGTAAAAAAACAAGGTGTGCCAAATTTAGTAGTCTATAGCTGTTATTCAATGTGTCAGACACACCTTCAATCAACACTAAGTAAAAGTATTGGATTGGACTCATTATCTGCATATACGGATGTTAAAGGACCGGGATGGGGATAAATCTAGTTAGTAAATTAAGGGCTGAAAGTCAATAGTAGCCCGTATTTATCCACCAGTCACTGCATCTCTAACCTTACAACCTTCCTGACTCTTTTTTTTTCACCTCACATCTCCGTACATTGTAAATGAGTGTCTTCTCTCAGGTGTTTTCCCACTGGGCCTTAAAACTGCAGTCACTACTAAACAATTAAAGGCCCATATCAGACCTCCTGTTTTTATATTAAGTCAGTGAAAAGCTGTTTTTCACCCTCTAAACAACTTCTTGGCACTACATAACTGTTTTCGTATCTTTCTTACAGCTTTTCCACCACACCACAGCAATCACACTGCTCTTGTTAAGGTCTTCAGTGACATCCATTTAAACAACATACTAGATCTCAGTGCAGCATTTGACACTGTCGACCACAACATATAACTAGACCGACTGGAAAGCTGGGTAAGATTTTCTGGGCCTGAACTAAACTTGTTTGATTTATACTCAAAGGTTAGGGAGTACTGTGTGTCTATAGGTAACTGTACTTCTGAGCAGACAAATATGACGTGCAGAGTTCCTCAAGGCTCCATACTGGGGCCTCTTCTATTTAACATCTACATCAGGGGTGTCAAACTCATTTTAGTTCAGGGGCCCAGTTTGATCTCAAGTGGGCCGGACCAGTAAAACCACTGCATAATAACCTATAAATAATGACCCCTTCAAATTTTCCCCTTTTTTGGTGTAATGAAGTTCATTCTAAAAGCATTCATCCATTTACAAAACAAATGAACAGCCTGCAATATCCTAGGAAAAATTATGAACAAAATCAACAGTATGTCTCAATTTTTCTACTTTCAGTCAATCTGCTACTCACTTTCATTACATGTGACTTTTTTTTCATAATTTTCCACTAAAGAGGAAGCTATTGAAGAAGCAGGTAAAGTCATCCCCTGCCTTACAAACCATTTACAGTCTGAAGTTTTGTCAGTGCCTTAGCAGCAGGGCTCCACCCATACTGCTTTAAGATAGAAATCTGATACAGTGTTCAGTATCTTTAAATCTGACCACAGGAAGTATTCATTGTTATTTCAGAGAGCTGTATTCTGGTCAGTTTGAAAAGCCTCTGTGGCAGTACTTTACATGAAATTTCTCCTGAAACTTCTCAGTCTTCACAAGTGCATCAACATTAGGTGTGTAAAGTCATGTGTGATTGGACCTTCTGGCGGGCCAGTTCCGGATTCCAGGCTGTATGTCTGATCTACATTGGCTCAGATTATGGAAAACAACACAATATGATACCACAGTTATGGAGATGACACACAAGTTTTTATAACCATGTCACCAGGGGAATATGGTCTAATAAAAGCTCCTACTGAGTGCGTCAAACAAATGTCACGATTTTCTGCGATTAAACAAAGAAAAAACTGAGGTAATAGTTTTTGGAGCCAATGCGGAATGATCAGAAGTCGTCACTCAGCTTCAGTGGGCAGTGTTAAAAACCACAGACCAAGTCAGAAGTCTTGATGTGGTCATGGACTCAGACCTCAATTTCAATAGCCACATTAAGTCGGCCTACTATCACGTTCAGAACACATCAAGTATACAAGGACTTGTGTCTAGACAGTGTTTTCACTCTGCATCAATGACGCCAGATCGTTGAAACACCGAATCCATTAGGCATGTAACGATATATCGAATTTCGCGGCGTCACGATAAAATAAATTCTCGATACTGTTGTGGGAATGCCACGATAGTTATATAGCTGCGTTCTCCTACAGAGCCGGTAATATGACTGTGCGACTACATTCCCCATAATCCTTTGCATGCAACTGCGCGTGCAGGTGAGCAGACTCGTGCAGCTCAGCCTCTCATCCTCCGACTCTGACCCGTGCGTGACCGGAGAAAACAGCTAATAAAAGTAAGGAGATTGACTGTTCTTCTCTGTGGATTTTCTCCGCAACCGTTTGTCATAGCAAGAAGCCACGCATATCACGTGAAACAGCGGAATCGTGGCTTCCCAACAAGGCTACTTGTCGGTAGTCCAATGTTTTCACAGCGAAAAAAAAATGATAAAGTTACACTAAAATAATGTATAACAAAGCTTTCATACAGCTTTGCACACAGATTACTTTTGGATGGATTACTCGCAAATGCAGAGTCGCACAGAAATACCACGCATATCACATGAAAGCACAGGACCAGAGCTTTACTCTCCTCATCTCCTGTTCTGAGAAAGTGTTAGCGTGTCCTTGATGTCAAGATTGTCAACCTGGCGTGAACAAACTGAGTGAATGTGTGTTTTTGAGTTTTTCTATGACTTCCAGGGAAATGGCTGGGCTTTATTTTGGTTTTCTTTTACACACATCTCTACCCACCTCTCTCTCTCTCTCTCTCTCTCTCTGTGTCTCTCTGTGTATCTGTGGGTGAGGGATTGTGCATTATTGAGTTTACATTATTTCTAATTTGTTAATTTTGTTGTTGTTGCAGGGTCTGATTGTTCTAAGTTCTGTATATTTGATGAATATTAAGACTACTCTATCCTCATAATTTGATGTCATTCAGATGACTTTCTAGTAATAGTACTACACTACTTTTCTTCAGAGTAGGTTAAAAAACACTGAATTTTTCCATTTTCATATTCTGTCACTATAGTTTTAATTGACATGACTTTGTTATGGCACTTTAATGTCTGCCTGCCTAGCAGTAATAGGGGGGAAATGAAAGCACATGTTCAACTGTGTGTTGATTTGTTTATGATACGCTTCCAAGTTAAAAATAACATGCTGTACAGTGTACATGCACTATTTTTGGATAAAATAGCTATTTTTAACAATAAATTTTCTCTTTTTTCCCCTTGTATAAATATAGTGATATATATCGTATCATGGACTCTTTATCGTGATAATATTGTATCGTGAGTTTCTGGTATTGTTACATCCCTAGAATCCATATATCAATTCAGATCAATGTATCATTATAATTCTCACCTCCTCTTCATCGCCTCCTTCTGGTGCGGGACCGTTGTGCGCCTCATGGAAGAGGATTTTCTTCATCTTGCGGTACTGAAGGTTGTCCAGCTCGCGGACAGCATCCTTGGTGCGGGCGATCAGGTCCATCACAACTGTCATCGGACGCTCTCTGCATAGGAAATGGTGCTGGATGGAAATAAGGGTGAAAGGTCAGTCACAGGATTCTTATGCGCTGAGATCAAGGTCCCTGTATATTTGGATTAACCAGCGTGAAATGTACATGGAAGTTGGGGTGGGTCCATTATTGATAAGATGCTGATTTTAATTTAAACAGAGGTTCTGCTTATTAACCAGAGTCAACAAATTGTTGTTCACATATGAACCCTTAACTCAGTGTTTTCCTTTGATACCTTCCTTTGAAGTTAAAGGAAAATTAGGGAAAAGCAAGTTATTTGTTTCATCAACAGAAACAAGCTGACTTGCTGTTATGCCAGCACATGTTTCAGCAAACTAGAACAGCAAACATGAACAGTTACCACTATAATATTAATTTACCACTGAACATTTGGTTGTGACTCTAGAGAAAAGAGAGCACTTCATTTTTATATAACTACTTCAATTTGAACACCTGATGTACGAAACAGAATAGATAATGAACAGATAATGTTTGCATCTGTTGAATTTGATTATTGTTATTAATACTAACTATCCCAGACATGATACTGTGTGTAGAGCACCATTTGTGCCCTACCCCTAATGTACACAGTCTTTTATTAGAACATACAAATTAATACATTCATGCATTTTAATTTCAAACAATTAGTCATCTGGCTAAAAGCTCTTCTTATTCAGATTTCCTCCGGTGTGATCATAGAGACAACGTCTAACAAAGAGATGATCACACGTCTCCACCTGCCTTCATGTTCAACATCAAACAACATTCTGTACCTTGAGCAGCACATCAGAGGTAGGTCTGTCCTGGGCGATCTTCTGCAAACAGGAGTCCACAAAATTGCGGAAATAATCCGACCTGAAAGCGATTAAAGAAAAAAAACCCAAACAATTTAAAAAAAGCACCATTCATATTATGGTGTTATGAGAAATTAAGGCAGCTTGTAAATGTTGCTCCAACTGTAACACAGATCCTTGTGGTTCAATATGTTTTACTATTTTTTTTTAAAGCTTTTCACAGTACTTTTAATTAAGATAACTTTGTAATGAAAGTAAATTACTTCAAAGAGGACCTATCATGCTCATTTTCAGGTTCATATTTGTATATTGGGTTTCTGCTTGAACATGTTTACATGTTTTAATGTTCAAAAAACACTTTATTTTCCTCATACTGTCTGTGATAGAACACCTGTATTCACCCTCTGTCTGAAACACTCCTGTATCTTAAAGCCTCCTTCCCAAAAAAGCCAAGTCTGCTCTGATTGGTCAGTGTTTCCGTGTCTTATGTATCTTCCGTATCTCCGAATCTTGGTAACTCTGCCTTGTCATCACAGCTACTGTGACAAATCAACAGATAAAGCTTCTAGACCAAAATCTTGATCACCAGAAAATGTTCCAGCAAGAATATGATCCAAAATCAGGGAGAAATTTAAAACATCAGCAACCAAGATTACACGTTTCCCTGATGTTAGCTACATGTACATTAGCAGTGTACTTGTAGCCAAGGATGACAGTAACGAAGTAGCATACCTGGAGCAAGACATTTGGCACACCATGATGTCATACTGTAGCCAGGTTAGAAAAAAACATTGGAAGTATTCAAAACAGTCTGAAGTTTTTGCTCACAGAAATTACTTCTTATTTATTCTTTAATTACCTTCTTATTTGAAACTTTGGCCATGATTAATATTAACATCCGACATTGTAACAAAACGTGAAGGCGTAATAGGTCTTTTTTAGCGTAATAACTTTTTTCCTTCAGTGTGGTTGTTTAATACAGGATGTCACAAAGCATTTTGTCATCTAATGTAAACTACCTGCAACAGACTGAAATTGCAAATCCCAACCATCATTGTGCTAATTACATTTCTATCACTCTGTCAGCCATGGTTTTATCCCTTGTAAACTTTGTGGTAATGTGTGTAAAATCCTTAATCCTTTGAAAAACATGTTGAAAGAGCTTCAATAATATCAGAAGCATTTTTATAAAAGCAACATAATAAATGCTCCTTTTTTGCACATTAAATCAACAACAAAAGTCTTATTTGCCTGTAAGGACACTTAGGAAGTTTCACTAACTCTCACCAGTGATTAGACTGCAACACGGGGCTCTCGTTCTGGGCGATGTGGTATAAGGCACTCATAGCATTCATGTTGAACAGAGGAGGCTTCCTTTCCGCTAGAGAGTGACAGAGCACGACATAGCGTGACAGAGACAGAGAGTGGCAGATAAAGAGCAAGAACCAAAAAAAGGGAAAGCAAAGAAAAGGGTTGGATGCTTTCAGCTTTGTGAACACACACACACACACACACACACACACACACACACACACACACACAAAAACAACACACTTGTGTACTATTTTATAGCCATCTCTTACCCAGCTCTATGCAGGTAATGCCAAGTGACCACACATCCACCTTCCCATCGTACTGACCCTCATCCATGGCCAGGATCACCTCAGGGGCCATCCTGCATGGAGGATACAACAAAGTTATTCAGCCATTTCCATCTCTTTGCTTTTGATCATGGACCAACAGAGAACACCGCCTCGGGGCTCACCGTCATCCCCACGTCTACGCCACATGAATAGACATGAACATAACGAGGGTAAGGCAATAACAACAGCAACCTGTAGCCCATGAAAAGTGGATGTACTTGAGAGGAATATGCAGGTAGTGTTGGAAGCATTAGTTGACGACAAATACATTTTTAAATATATATAAATATGTTAATAAACATCAGCATGTCAATAAAAGTTTGACCTTCACTCTGCTGCGTGCTTCGAATGAATTTGAATCTCACTTCCAGGTGGCCACACCTTGCCGGGACCTTTTTTTGCTTCACAAGTGTGACAATAAATTAGGCACAGCCAGCCAGAGGAGACGAGTCAGCTATTTGAAGTTTGCAGTACTGCAAATAAAACTGAAGCTACCTGCTGGATTAGATACCACTGGGATGAGAGGAGAAAAGTGTTTCTTTTTGTGACTGGAGTAAAAGCAATCACTAAAGAATTAAAGTAAAAGTAATGAGATTTTAATATCATTATCCGAGCTGCAACCTGAAGCGCCGAAAAATGAATTTAACACAGAAGTGCCATAAACTGCAGTTCCTTGAATAGCCACTTCAGGCTGGCTGCATTATGCATAATTAAGGACGGCCTGCTTGAGTGACAGGTGGTCTGCTGATTGTGTCTTCGGCTTCTCAATCCGATCTACCCCTCACTCCTTCACAGCTACAGCTTCAGCCTCTCGCCCAAATATCGTCCCTTCTGGCGTCCTAATGGGTGACGTCATGGCAGCTATGTCTAATATTTTCACAGTCTATTACCAAACACATTTTCATTTCACTTTGGCGTAGCGTGGTAATCGATGAAGTCCCCCTCCACACAATTTTTTGAGTATGTACACTTATGCTAATACTAGTACTTTGTTTAACATGGTATTCTCACACAGTACTTAAAATAACTGAGAAGTGGCCTAAAGCACATCTACTCTTTGTCCTTGATCAAGAAATTGTGGATGTGTCCTCCCTGCCCAAACACCGCTGCTTGCTGCAGGTTTTGCTTTATGCTTTCTTCAGCTATGCTCTCACTGGGTTGGCTGGTGAAAGAGCAGTGCGCATCAAGAGGGCTAGCATAAGCATTAGAGGAAACTTCAGAGATTCAGCCATACATGTTTGAGCCTCGGTCAGACCCGGACATAAGTTGAGGAATCTGCTGTGCACCAAATGGGGTGACTTGGAGACGTTATCAGATGGTAAGCATTAGTTAGCGTCTTTTATCTATGTTGTTTGTGAAATAAACAATAATATCTATGATGGGGTTTTTGGTAGATAGTGGAAGAAAGCACCAGGGTCAGGTTAACACCCAAAAACTGCACACTCGGGAAAGGTTCGATTTTCTGTGTTTTTTGTATCCATCTGAAGCCTTTAGAGACATTTGACCAAAGAAAGAAAATAAAGAAAATGTGGCTGTGGGACAAAGCCGCAACAAGACAGAGGATTGGGTGCACAGAATCATTTCATGACTAAGTTAGCTACTTTCAGCAGGTCAGGTAGTAATATTCAGGTGGATGATGATTAATTTTACACTGATTTAAGTCAGTATAGATGAGGTCAGATATTTTAGAGGATATAAACAGAAGAAAAGCTATCATTTAAGTGGAGGAGGACTTAAAGATTATTCCTGCGGTGGATTTAAATTCCTTCACACACACACAAAGGACTCACAGGCAATGATGCATGCCTGTAATTCAGCTTCATGTTAACAGCTTCACTATCAATCTCTTTACTCTCTATCAGAGATGTACTAAATTACCGCTAACGTGAACAAAACGAACTGTGGCTGCTTCACATTAAAAGAGTTCAACTGGCGACACATGTGGTTTGCCTTTGTTGTGCAGCAGTCACAGGAAAGCAGTGTGTTATTTACTCGTTTATCTGACAAGAATGACTCATGTAAGCATTGTCACATTTAAATAAAAATCAACCGATGCAATGTATGTTAGACCTTCAGCTGTGGCTAGCAGACCATATCTCTATTTGTCATCGTGGTTAGTGCTATGCGGAAACATTCGTCAAACATGCATCTGTAAAACAAGACAGCGGTCATTTCACAGTAGCTGCTTGACAAGTGTTTGCTGCCCCAGAATTCTGGGATCTGTAAAATTAAACGGAACTTGCTGTTGCCGTGGTAACCAGGACTGTCTCCAAATCAACCAAGACTCGACTCGAAAGGATTACAACTTTAGAAACAGCTTATTATGATACAGGGACAAACTTAGTGAAGCTTAAGAACATCAGGGCGGTTGATGACATTTTTTATAAGCAGGGATCATTTTTTTAGTCTACGTGTTTTTTGGAAAGCTGATGAACATGAACATGAGGAAGGTGCAAGCTCGGCTGGATCATAATCTGGTGTAATTCTTATGAAAGTGAGGATGACGCTGCTATGAGTAATAAGTTTGATATCTTACCAGTAAGGTGTTCCAACGAAGGAGTTGGCTGGGGCAACAATGGAGGCCGAGCCAAAGTCTCCCAGCTTGACCTGACCTGGCTCTGTTAACAAGATGTTTCCTGCCTTCACATCCCTGAGTGAGAGACACCATCAGATAAGAGGAAATGACTGGTCAGGAAAAAAAAAATCACGAGGAAGACAAAACAGCGACATATGAGAGAGAAAATGTATTGTTAGATGCAGTGAAATGTGTTGCTGCACACAGTGTGTGAGCACAAACAGCGTTGCATAAGCTCATCTTAGGCAGCACAGTTTGTGCTTTTCTCCCCTGTATTTGTTTTGTCTCTTGTCAGAAGAAGTGTGGGGGAGGAGAGCAGAATAGATACAGATAGTGAGAAAAGGAATGGGGGTTACCTGTGAATCATGTTGTGAGAGTGAAGATACACCAATCCCTGCAATGCACCATGGGTTATGGCAGCTATTTCCACTTCCTGGAGGGGTTTCTTGTGGACTGGGAGGAGAGAGGTACGAGGGGATATCAGGCACTGTTTATGTGAGCGACTGAAATATATAATTGACTCTTGAATTAGTGTAAATCATAATTAATGAGTGTTAATTATTCATTTGTCTCTATGATTTCCTACTTACCTTCTAAGAGGTCAGAAGCTGAGCCCAAGCAGTACTCCATCACCAGCTAGGAGAGACACAGAGGGAGGCTTAAACTGCATGCTATTTTAGGGAGCCCAACACAGGAGAATACTTCATGTTAAGGACTTTTTCACACTTGACCCGAATGAAAAAGAGATTTTTTTGGACCACAGGCAGTTTTCCCTGAGAGTTCAGTACAGTTATTGAAGTGTGAGAGCTGTTGTCGAGTGGAGGTACAGCTCAGAATAATGTTTGCATGTCAACCTCAAAATGGAGGTCTGAGTGTCTCCTCGAGTCTGCATCGGATGTTAAATGGATACTTCCCCTATTTTCAACCAGCTTTGTATCATCACAATGTAGGACGTGTGTGTAAAGCCCCGTTTCCACCTAGCAGTATGGTACAGTGCAGTTCGGTACGCTTTTTTCCTGTTTCCACTGTGAAAAGTTGTGGATGGTACCAATGGAACTGTTCCCTACATCCCTATTTTTGGTGCCCCCTCTGTTGGGGTACCTAGCACACAGATCTGGTACTAAAAGGTGGAGCTGTGAACACTGCAGCCTGTTGATTGGTCAATAGAGGACGGTCACTCTGCTCAGGGCTGAGCTGTGGCAGTGAGTGCTGGACGGAGCAGTGAGTGACAACAACCCCGCCCACATTTAAGAGTACTGTTTGCGGTGGAAACGCCGGAGTCTAGGTACCATGTCTGAAGGGTTACTTTTGGTTCCAAAGGTACCATACTGAAAGTGTTGGGTGGATACGGGGCTTAAGTGTATAGAAGTGCATCAATAGAGTGATCCTCCCCCTTCTCTTTCTTAAACTCGGAACAAACTCTGATCAAACGGTAAAGCTAGGCAGTGCTGATCAAATATGAACCAAGATTCTGTTCCTGCACTGCCTATTTCTCACCTTAAATGCTTTCTGAAACACGTTTTAGCTTAATGTTTAACTGTAATACAAAGCTGTTTGTTACCAGCCAGCTGCCATTGTGTCATATGAATGTGTTTGGATTACATCATCAACCAGCAGCAGTGTTTATCGGTCTCATGCAGTGCAATGCATTCTGGTAGTCTTTTCTACCTCTTGTGCAAAAGCAAATGCAACAGTCCTTCTTGTCTGTTTTCTCTGCTGATACAACACCAATTTCAAAAGCATTTGTGTCTCTCTCTGCATAGACAGCAGAGATTTATGAGAAGACCATCCTTCCAGCAGTGAAATATTTCTTTAAAAGCGTCTACATAGTAAAAGTTGATTAACATTTAGAATATCATAATACATGCATCATTACAAAAACAATACAGCAGATAATTGCGAGGCTGTTTCCATGACAGCAAGTTTCCCAAGAGACCAAAATTTTCTTAAGGAAGTCTGAAACTAAATCTGTTTCAGCCAGAGGAACCAGGAACTGGATTTGGTTCCTGTATGATAGTTTCAAGTTATGTTGGTTCAGGAAGTTGGTTCAGCAAGTCTACAACTTGCATACCACTTTCCAGACAAGGATAGATAAAGAAGAAAGTTCTAGGAACCAGTAAGCATCGACATTAGGATGAGATGTCCCCATTTGTTGTTGTTTATTATTGCTAGAAGCAATGTAAGGATTTATTGTTGACTTCCTGACTGAGAAAGGGAATGAATGAGAGAGAGGGGACCAAAAAAAAAAAAAGCGAGCAAAGGAGAAAAATTAAACTTGATTTGATGATGACTTCATGACGGTTATGCAGTAAAGCAGAAATAAATAACCATCAAACACTCAGCAGTGGCCTGATATGATAATCACGTCATGAACTTATAGAGGTCTGCAAAAACAATCAAGGTCATGTCCACACATTGTATGGTACTGTCCTTATGTTTACATGCCTGTTTATTTGTACATAAGAATGTCACCAACATTTTAGCTGTTCACTGCTCAATTAAAGGGTGTATTGCATTATTATGCTTTTATACTATCATTACATTGATGGCATAAAATGGTCTCAAAATGACAATAACATTGTTTATCACAAATATTTCTTGGACAATATATCGTCCACACTTACGTTACTGGGGAGTTTTCGTTCTCCTTTTATTTCAATTCGCGACAGCCAACAAACAACAGAGTCACACAACAATAAATACAAAGAACAACATGATGATTATATATATCTCGTGGAACTTTTTGATCGAATGTGGCTGATAGCAGTTAAAATATTTGTGCTGAACATCCACGAAATCTGCATTTAAAAGGAACCTGTTTGTTTGAAAGGGGTTGTTGAATATGTCTCACCGTTCTTTCATCTTTGTTTTGTAGTAACAGCTTTACCACAATGAAAAGCACCTTGTAAACATATAGAATAATGCATTCCATGAATATGACGTAGACTCAGAGGCAGCTTAGGTGTGTTTCAAGCCAAGACACATCACACATTAGGTGAGTATCCAAGCTCGATATCTTATTACTGCAGGGGCATGCTCGCGCCTGTGTTTTCACCTCTGCTTTCATGGGACCATTAGCAGCAGCCATGCTCACTTGCAGGGTTTATTTAACCGTGAAGCTAACGAGATGCTGTACTGATGTATGCTATTGCTAATCTGGCGTGGCTAGACTGGGAGTGTTGCGACTTTCAGGCGGGTTGTACAGTGGGAGTATTGCTACTCTGTTATGCGTTAGCTGGGTGAAGCTAATGTTCAGGAGTATTGCTACCCTGAAATATGTTAGCTGGATGAAGCTAACGTTCGGGAGTATTGCTGCCCTGAAATATGTTAGCTGGGTGAAGCTAATGTTCGGGAGCATTGCTGCCCTGAAATATGTTAGCTGGGTGAAGCTAACGTTCGGGAGTATTGCTGCCCTGAAATATGTTAGCTGGGTGAAGCTAACATTTTGGAGTATTGCTGCCCTGAAATATGTTAGCTGGGTGAAGCTAACGTTCGGGAGTATTGCTACCCTGCAATATGTTAGCTGGGTGAAGCTAACGTTCGGGAGTATTGCTACCCTGAAATATGTTAGCTGGGTGAAGCTAACGTTCGGGAGTATTGCTACCCTGAAATATGTTAGCTGGGTGAAGCTAACGTTCGGGAGTATTGCTACCCTGAAATATGTTAGATGGGTGAAGCTAACGTTCGGGAGTATTGCTACCCTGAAATATGTTAGATGGGTGAAGCTAATGTTAGTTTGGCAAAGTACTTCTACTTAAATGGGGGACTGCTACCACAGAGAGTTGCCACTCGGTTTGGCTAGCTGCTAAAAAATAATGCTACTTTCGACAGTCAGCAGCTCAGACTGCTGTTTGGTGACATGCTATTCTGAGCGGTACAACTCAAAACAACTGAACAGACCATGAACGAAGGGCCCAGTGACTGAGTTTTTAGCTCGTGTCAGTGGGCAGTTAAGCTAGGTCCCGGAGAGACAATTACCTTCTGCTTGTAGCGAGAAGAGGTTTTGTGGGATGGGTTTTTGGGGTTGTTTAATTATTTCTCACCACTCACTCACACACCAATCTTTGATTTGTAGTAACAGCATTACCACACTGAGAGGCACCTTCTGCACATATAGGATAATGCATCCCATGAACGTGATGCAGATGCAGTTAGCATTTGAATCATGTCTAAATAAATAAATCACTCACCCATGCTGTGTGCTCTCTCAGGTAGCACCCACGGTACTCAACAGTGTTGGGGTGGCGCAGTTTCTGGAGGAACTTCACTTCCTTGATGATATCCTGCCATTTCTGGAACATGAGCAGAGCCACAATCATTGGTATGTAAACAAGACCGATATATTGATCTCATATCTGTGATAGATGACGAATTAGAGAGCTGCCAGGTCTCACCTCATTGGACTGTTTGCCACTATAGGACATCTTCTTGATGGCCACCACCTCATTGGTGCGGATGTCATGGGCCTGATGTGGAAAGGTTAGTGAAAACACATCATTAATTACTTCGTTCAAGTCTTCTAAAACAGTAGAGGTGCCCCTGCTTCACTTTTCACATCAGTCCCAACACAGAAATCACTATTATATAAAACAAGGATTTCTGCTGAGCCTCTTTCCCTCTTCTCTTCTGCCCTCTCCCGTCGATCCCTTCATCCATGACTAGCTCCTTTTCACCCTTCATTAAACAGAGCTTTTCATCCACCACTCATGAGTTGTCCTTTGTCCTTGACTCACACCATGCTTTTATCTTCTTCTCCTCTCCTGACACCTTTCACCTTCAGCTGATAGCTTTGTCCACCTTGTGTTCTTATCGGCAGCACCTTCATCACTACCACTCCTCATGTCTCACAGACATTATGTCTGACCCACAGGATCACTCTCACCACTGTGTCTGACAGCTATTCTCCTTTGTTTTGCTTAGTTTCACGCCATCAACCACTGTGACCCAGGCTACATTCACCACTGTGTTGACATCTCAGTGATGGGAGAAAGCAGCCTTTTCATTTTATCTGTGCTGTTATTTTTTAGGCTTCAGGGGGTGGACTATCACAGCAACAATCTGATGAAGCTCAAGCTTTTACATCTAACTATCACTGTTAGAGCTGCAACCATTTTATTCAAATAATTTGTGTGTGTGTGTGTGTGTGTGTATACAGCATAGTGACACACTCCATCTTGACCACCAGACAAAAAATAAGTAAATCAACACATTTTAGAGGGTAATGATTTCCAATATTACTTTCATTTCTATTACAGTACTCACATTGTGTTTTACTCTGACAAATTTAGGTAAACAATTTCAGTTTACCATTAGACCACAGCAATAACATGGATGCATTTTGAAAATGGGCGTACTTCCCCCTTAATGTCCTGATCTAAAGAATAGCTGAATACAAATTAATAATCTAAATCAGTGGGTCCCAACTGGTGGGTCACCGTCCAAAAGTGGGTCGTGGGTCCATTCAGAATGGACCGCAGGTGACTTGTGAATGAGTGTTTGTAAAAGAAACACACTTTATTTTTAAGTACAGTGAATTTCTGCCACAGAGCTTTTATTTCAAAGCGCCTTTTCCTGCTGTAGACTGAGTGACTAACAGAAAGCGACTTGACAGAAACAGCAAACTAGTTTCGACAACATGGCCAAACGCAAGAATGACGTTGAATATATTAAACTGTGTGGACCTTGAACTAATGACTATGGAGAAATCTGAACCCCTTGGATGACCAGTTGCGAACCACTGATCTTAATAACCCTCTAGCTAGCACCACGCCCCTGAGATGTGCAGTGCAAGCTATGGACAGAAATCAACACTGCAGAAGTGAAAAGGACGAACAGTCATGGGAATTTTTTCTATGATCTCAAAGCAGAACATATTCAAAACTTGCCAGTATAGTGTGTGAGTGTATGTGATAGGGCTGGGCGATCAATACTGTCAACAGTGTGGCGATATTGTAGTATTGACTATTGGTTCAAATAAAATATTTTCACAAAGTCAAAATAAATAATAAAATAAAAAATAATCATTAGTAATGTACAAAACCCAAAACCAGTGAAGTTGGCACGTTGTGTAAACCGTAAATAAAAACAGAATACAATGATTTGCAAATCCTTTTCAACCTATATTCAATTGAATACACTGCAAAGACAAGTTACTTAATGTTCAAACAGGTAAACTTTGTAATTTTTTGCAAATATTAGCTCATTTGGAATTTGATGCCTGCAACATGTTTCAAAAAAGCTGGCACAAGTGGCAAAAAAGACTGAGAAAGTTGAGGAATGCTCATCAAACACTTATTTGGAACATCCCACAGGTGAACGGGCTAATTGGGAACAGGTGGGTGCCATGATTGGGTATAAAAGCAGCTTCCCTGAAATGCTCAGTCATTCACAAACAAGGATGGGGCGAGGGTCACCACTTAGTGAACAAATGCGTGAGCTGATTGTCGAACAGTTTAAGAACAACATTCCTCAACGAGCTATTGCAAGAAATTTAGGGATTTCATCATCTACGGTCCGTAATATCGTCAAAAGGTTCAGAGAATCTGGAGAAATCACTGCACGTAAGCGACAAGGCCGAAAACCAACATTGAATGCCCGTGACCTTCGATCCCTCAGGCGGTACTGCATCAAAAACCGACATCAGTGTGTAAAGGACATCACCACATGGGCTCAGGAACACTTCAGAAAACCACTGTCAGTAACTACAGTTTGTCGCTACATCTGCAAGTGCAAGTTAAAACTCTACAATGCAAAGCGAAAGCCATTCATCAACAGCACCCAGAAACGCCACCGGCTTCGCTGGGCCCTAGCTCATCTAAGATGGACTGATGCAAAGTGGAAAACTGTTCTGTGGTCTGACAAGTCCACATTTCAAATTGTTTTTGGAAACTGTGGACGTCGTGTCCTCCGGACCAAAGAGGAAAAGAACCATCCGGACTGTTATAGGCGCAAAGTTCAAAAGCCAGCATCTGTGATGGTATGGGGGTGTATTAGTGCCCAAGGCATGGGCAACTTACACATATGTGAAGGCACCATTAATGCTGAAAGGTACATACAGGTTTTGGAGCAACATATGTTGCCATCCAAGCAACGTCTTTTTCATGGACGCCCCTGCTTATTTCAGCAAGACAATGCCAAGCCACATTCTGCACGTGTTACAACAGCATGGCTCCATAGTAAAAGAGTGCGGGTACTAGACTGGCCTGCCTGTAGTCCAGACCTGTCTCCCATTGAAAATGTGTGGCGCATTATGAAGCGTAAAATACGACAACGGAGACCCCGGACTGTTGAACAACTTAAGCTGTACATCAAGCAAGAATGGGAAAGAGTTCCACCTGAAAAGCTTCAAAAATTGGTCTCCTCAGTTCCCAAACGTTTACTGAGTGTCGTTAAAAGGAAAGGCGATGTAACACAGTGGTAAAAAGGCCCCTGTGCCAACTTTTTTGCAATGTGTTGCTGCCTTTAAATTCTAAGTTAATGATTATTTGCAAAAAAAAAATAAAGTTTCTCAGTTTGAACATTAAACATCTTGTCTTTGCAGTGTATTCAATTGAATATAAGTTGAAAAGGATTTGCAAATCATTGTATTCTGTTTTTATCTACGATTTACATAACGTGCCAACTTCACTGGTTTTGGGTTTTGTAGATATAATGACCAAGAGGGTAATGGCAAATCATAAAAGGCTAGAACAGTCTGGTAAGTTCAGAAAATTATAACACTTTACTGTAATACAGCCTTTAAAACCAGGAAAGCAACACTTATGACATTAAAATCTAAGATGATATCTAGTCTCATGTCACAATATCAATATAACATCTATATATATCCTAGCCCTGCTGCTAACTAAACCATACTGATATATTAAAAATACCATTTCTTGGTTGCTAAACCTCCTCCTTTCCTGATAAATATTCTAGTTAAATGTAATTCAGCACCCAAAATTCATGCAGCTCAAATTATGTTTAGTGTATCCATATCATGATGAGGCCAGCTGACAGAGATGAAATACAGAAAATCACTAGAGAACCAATAGTCTTGCCACCAGACAATCAGAGATCTCCGACTGACTTGTGAGTCTACAGAACCAATATCCCATTATTTGTACATTCCCTAACACCAGAGAAAGAACTTACGAAGTAGACAGCTCCGAAGCTCCCATGGCCGATCTCCCTCAGATCCGTGAAGAGCTTCTCAGGGTCCTCCCTGAAGAACAGCTCAGCCACCTCCGGGTCCTTCAGGCTCCCGGCCCGCACACTCGACGGCATGGCCAGCGCCTGGTGAGCGTGGAGGAGACACACTGGGTGAGCGTCTGTTATTTGGACGGATTATTAACATTGGTGTTGGAAACATGAGCCGCCTGGGAAACATGGACCCTGACTCCTCTATGCACTTTGCATTATTAATCTATGTTTGTATTTATGCATTGTGTACATGTGCTTTGCTTTTGTGAATCTTTCAGCTTGGTAAACTCAATTGTGATTTGTTAAAAATAGCAATATGTTCTACTCTGTGACGTATAATAGACAGAGTTGGATCTTTTTTAAATGATCTACAGTGATGTAAGTTAAGATTTTATTTTAAAAACCAAGTACTCCATAGATAATCTATTGATTTGCTAATCATCACTTTGAGTGCACTTCAATGCACGTGAGTAAAGAGTGCATCCTGCTCTACATCTGCATTTGAACTGCTTTAGACTACAAAAATGCAAATCTGTGTCGGCTCACATGGGTGGAAAATATCAAAGTGCCCATCAGCTTCAAATGACCATCCATCCACCCACCCATTCATTCATCCTTCATCATCCATCTGTCTCTCTAACAAGGCTGAACAATACTGGCAAAACTTAACATTGCTGTATTTATTGTTATTGGTTATTCTTAAATTAACATTGCAATATTCAAAATTACTTAATAACCATGATTTCCCCAGATACAGAGTGCAGCTTTTAGCTTGTATATCCACAAGGGTGAAAAGAAAATCTTCTTTGGGTCCTTCATAATTTTTGGAGATCAAACATCTTAAATTGGCAGATGCAGCATTTATTTAGTCAAACCAAACAATCCCCTGGCAATGATTTTGACTAGTCATCACTGGTCCTTCACCAGTACCCACACTCAGTGGCCTGGCCACCACGATTAGACAGCATGCACGTGTGTTAATTAAATCCTTCAATCAGGCTAAATAACCAAGTGGATTAGACAGATTTGTCTTTACAGGTGTACTGTGGAGGATTGTTGGTACTGTAAACACGCTCACTCGCAACAGTGAAAGTAAAAGCCAACCCCAGGTTCATTTTTGTTTGGCATTTTGCCTCGCTATATGTGCGTTTTTTTTGGTGCTCTGTTTCATGGATGCCTGCTGCTTACGGTCTGGCACCTGCTCGCTACCTTTTAATAAAGCTCCGACCTCACCTGAGTGATGTGGGGGTACACACCCATAAACATCCAGAACACAGACAATAATAAAAATAAAGGCAGAGGGCAGAGTCTCTACAGAAAAAATACACCGCCACACACTTCTAGTGGGTCATAAGTGATGATTGAGAAAGGAGTATTTTGAGTCTATACATTGTTTTTTTTTTCTTTTGAAAAATGCTGCATGGCATACCTTTAAGATTAGTGATGAAAAAGCAAACCTTGTTTTAATTTTCTACCAAGCAATAAGATGTTGAGCTAATGCACATTGCTTAACTGCAATGTTGATGCTAAAAATACATTTTTCCACCCAAATATCAGACATATATATAACTAAAGTTGAGATCATCGTTGTGAAAAGATCACAGCACTAAATGAATATTCAGTACGGTATAGTCTGCTGGATTTCTGTGGCTGATGCTGATGTTGGGGAGTTTTAAAAATCAGATGAAAATATATCTGCTGATTGTTTTGACACATAACAACAATCTTGATCACGTTCCCTCAATTTTCTTTTCTTTTTTTTTTTTAAACAACACCAAAACAACTGTGACCAACGTTCATACCGAGCAGGACATTTTACAGCGTCAGTCTGGCAGACACATCAGTCCAACTCTAGTACATAAAGACATCTCTCTGAACTGAAGCCGAGAGCAGTAGACCAAACTTCACAAGATAAAAGTAAACTGCCAACCAGTTCAGCAGGCTCATGATTTGCTTATCAAATTATACCTCTGTGTAAGTGCCACTTCAGAGTTTGATATCTCTCTGAAAAGGTTTTGTGACCAATTATGGAAGTAAAGACAAAGGAGTGGCGTTCACAATAGGATAGAAAAATAAATAGAAACACCAAGGGCCAAATTTCTGTCATTAACATGTAGCTATCATAAATCGGTTTGGGCTACTAAAGACTGAACTGGTAACTGTTAGGATCAGTTTTGTCTTATGCCCAATAAAATCAGGCAATATGACACTTAACACCCTAACACAGCAGTCATATTTAATAATTGGACTCATATGTAAGTGCATATGTATAACTGGATTAAAATAATTACGCATTATCAAATTACTGCACTGTGAAAGTCTGCATGAAGCCACATAATTTTACTCACAGCCACAGCCTTCTGAAACCCAAATAAACACTATTTTGGAGAGCAGCTACAGAAAAGAGAAAATAAACACACTGGTTCAGTGTTTATGTAATAGAGGAGACAGATATATAACTCAGTCTATTCCTAAAATACATATATATTTATGAGTCATTGTGTAAGTGTTGCTGTAGTGCATGTAGAGCATGGACTGTGTGAGCACTGTCTGTCAAGTTAACAGCCTGGCACGGGGTCCATCATGGGACATTAGGATCCTGTCAAGGAGTTAATGTGGAGATGTAACACATGCTCCATATTTTTTAAGTGTTCAGTGAATGAAAAACTGGGCCTTCGTTTCAGTATTTCCACACACTTCAAATGAGCATGCATCAGATGAAACGTCTCTTTCAAGGCCATTTTGCCACTGTCAAAGAGGAAGCATGTGGTTCCCTTTGAAAATGAGAAGTTCTTTCAGTCTTGCAACCAACCCTACAGCAAGCTCTCAATCTATTTTTTAAGAACCCATCCATGCCACAGTCCTCACAGACACAGACACAGACACACACACAGGGAGAGGCAACAAAAGCATGAATTGTGTAGTTTCATTCAAGATCATCTCTCTAACCTACATACAATTTTACACCCTGGGAGTGCCCTGGGCATATTCTGGAAAACAAAATGCATATTGTCCTTGGCTGGTGAGACAGAGGAGTAATTACCTCGATGGGAGCTTGCCATCAGTGTCATATACGGTGTGCATCTCAGCTGAGCAAGCTACATGGCTCTTGCACTTGGCTGGTCAATTAGGCTATCTTTGCTCTGGCTCACCAAAGAAATGCATGACATGTATTCAACAGTAGACAACAACAACTCAAGGCTGGCCGGGTGTTCAGGCTGCAGGCCAACAACAAGCCTCCATGTCAATGTCAACGTCTCCAGGAGCTGAAAATGAGGTGGTTAATTATGCTAGCTGCCCTCTCCCCTGCAAACAGAGGTGGAGAGGCGCATTCTGCTGCTTTAGCATGCTGAATGATTTATAACATGTCTTACCGTGGCTTTTGGGATCCACTGTAGCTAGCTCTGGGGCTAGCTAACCGGCCTGGCTGGAAAATATTGGTCTCACTCCCCTTTCCTCGGCACTGGTGTCTATTCAACACGAACAAACCACATTCTGCCTGTCGATGCTTTTACTCAAACCCCTCTCCATCCTGATGCTCCCAGTCAATTGGACAGCTAGCACGTCTGCACCACTTGACATGAGTGAGGTGCCAGTCAATTAAAGTGACAGCTAGCTGACTGACGCCTGCCAGCTAAACTAGCAGCTATAGTAGCTGAGCTGTCTCCCAAAGAAAATCAGAGGCTAGCTCTAGCTGCTGTTAGCAACACTGCTAACTAAATAACGTAACGCCAGGAGCGGCCTGGGACGTTTTCAATGGGAAACTGATTCATTAATTTCCACGGGTCCGCTCCGTGCTCCACTTTGTGCTGTCATTACGTTAGTGTTGTCGGCGGATTTCATCTCCAGTTCGTGTTATCCCCATTTTGCTCGACTCTCATCCGTTTTTGTTCAGGACTTCATGATGGCGGAGCGGGGCGGGAGCCGAAAGGAAAACGGAAGTGCTCTTCTTCGACGCTCCAGAAACAGGCACGGAGGCTGCAACGATGCCCCCATGTGGCCGAGTAAATGGGGTAAAACTCAAAGTAGAAGTACTCAGAACCTTGTTACTCTCTGTAATCTGTTTTTGGGACCCTAATGGTGTTTATTAAGAAATTTTATTGTTGCCGAGGTCAACTCATGACCCATGTAGTTCGTTTGGCGGCCAAATTTTGAAGTGATAACTCCTGAACCAGACAACATACAAAGACAAATGAACCAATATAATTTGGACACCAAGAATCAAATGAAAATACCATTGTCATGCTACAACCACTGTATTGGTTAAAACAGGCAAATGACACATTTTAGGCTCATAACAATAGAACTTTTGCTATTTTGATCTGCTGGTGTTTCGTTCAATGGCCAAATGTAGCTACTTTATAATCATACATCAGTCTCAAGGTACTCCAAATGATGCCTGCTGCAGATGAACTTCACAGATGAGCAGATAAACTGTTGCCTGAGAAACTTGACGAGTGGAAACCTCCTAGGCAAATATCTCTATGTCCCACAGTCCATCACTTGTCCGGCAGCAGGCGGCTGACCACATTCTGCACAGACTGGGCCACTCCGAGCCAAGATTTTGTTTTAAAGCTTGAGACCTCCATGGCCAAGACCATAAAGAAGTGTTGACCTTCCTCACTACCTCCCATCACCACAGGGAACGAGAATGATATGTTCCACAATTTTTAAGTATTTTTTATTAGGTAAAACTAGAAATATTACATTCTAGACAAGGCAAGTTTATTCAGTTTCAAGTTTATCAGCAACAAAGCAATTCAAAGTGCTCTACATAAAACATCAAAAACATCAACACAAGATGCAAAAGAAACACATTCCAAAAGGACATTTAGAAGCAGTTCATTAAAGAACTAGAGGATAGACAATAAAAAGTTAAAATACACTTAGACTGGTATAAAAAAAATACAAGAATACAAGTTACAGTGCAGTGTAAGAAATGAATACAACATTTGATTTAAGAAGAGGCAGCGGCAAACAGAAAAGTCTTAAGCCTTGATTTAAAAGAAGAGCAAGTTGGTGCAGAGTTTGTTCCAGATATGTGGTGCATAAAAACTAAACGCTGCTTCTCCATGTTTATTCTTGACTCTGGGGACACAAGGCAGACCTGTCCTGGAAGACCTGAGAGGTCTGGATGGTTCATACTGTAGCAGAGGGTCAGAAATGTATTTGGGCCATGAACTGTTTAGTGCTTTGTAAACCAGCAGTAGTATTTTGAAGTCAGTTCTCTGACAGACAGGAAGCCAGTGTGAAGACCTCAGAACTGGAGTGATGTGATCCACTTTCTTGGTTTTAGTGAGGACTTGAACAAAAGCATTCTGAATCAGCTGCAGCTGTCTGATAGATCTGTTTTTTTTAGGGAGACCTGTAAAGACCCCATGACAGCAGTCAAGTCTACTGAAGATAAATGCCTGGACAAGTTTTTCCAAATCCTGCTGGGACATAGGTGTCCATGACTACACCAAGACTTCTGGCTTCGTGTGAGGTTTTTAATATTGCTAACTGAAGTTGAGTGATGACTTTTGATCATTCCTCCTTGGCTCCAACAACTATTACCTCTGTCTTGTCTTTGTTTAATTGAAGAAAATTGTGGTTCATCCAATTGTTGATTTGTTCTATGCACTTAGTCAGACTGTCCAAATCTTGCTGAGACATAAGTCCTTTAATGGACCACATCATAATTTTGCAAGTCACAAGTCAGTCTCAAATCGTTACACTCGTTACAATCGTTACAATTCCCATGCCAGTAACATTTAGTTTTGAGTGCTAAACATGTTATGTGCTCTTCACTAAATGTAATGCCATTTTAACCATTGAGTAAAATTGGCCGATAATAAATTATTTTTAAGAAATAGTATTTATTTGTTACAACTGACGTTTCACATACTGCAATTTGTTTTTTGTTGACCACTGCATAGTGTTTTGTAAGCAGACTCAATTATCTTTGTCATAACTTTTTCCAACTGGACCTCAGTAATGTAATATTGGACCTTCATGGTTCTCCCCTGCAACTTGATTGGACGCTGTCAGACTGGTTCAAACAAAGTGGATCATCTGGGGAATTAAGTGTTGACTTGCTGGGAATGAATACCGTCAATGGTGGTTGAGGAAATAAATTGATTAGTGGGGCACTTAAATAACTTTGTAATCTTCAGGATTGGAGGGAAGGTGTTACGCATTTTAAAGTCAAAGGCTTAAGTCCAAGTGATGTCAAGAGTCACTGGTGTTACAGTCCAAGTCAAGTTGCGAGTCTTCTATGATTTTCCAAGTTGAGTGTTAAGTCATCAAATTTATGACTGGAGTCTGACTAGAGTCTAAGTCATGTGACTTGAGTCCACACCTCTAGAGCTGAAGAAGACTTTCTTTCGAAACGTCTGTAGTGTACTGGTGCTGCCATCCAAGCTGGTCGATTAAACTTACTATAAGGACATTTGAGAGTGCTGGCGTTTTTCCCTTTTACACCTCTAGAGCTGCCAGATAAATGTAATGGAGTAAAATGTACAATATTTTCCCCTGACTTGTAGTGGAGTAGAATTGTAAGGTAGTAAAAAAATGGAAATACTCAAGTAAAGTACAAGTACCTTGGATTTGTTGTTGCTCGTCAAGGTCATTTTAATATATTTTCATTCTGTAATTTCATCATGATCATATGTAAAATGCACACCTGAAAAGTAACAAGTAGGCTCACTGAAATTGTTGTAAAAAAAAAAGTACATTTCACTCTGAAATGAAGCTGAGCAGTAGAAGAAGTGTAAAGTATGGTGTATTTTTTGGATTTTGAAGTTTTCTTCCAGTTAAGTCGATTTAATGCAAACCACTGTATATTTGCACACACTGACTCACGTCATCCCAATCAAACATATGGCTCGTTGGGCCCTGCCTTTGCTCTCGTAATCCACTCAGTGTAATCTCTGTGATGTGCACTTTTAGTTGAGCACATACAAAGCACACAATAAAAAATAAACGTTTTTCCTCTGTACATTTCTACATTATCGTTCTCAGTTGGAAGCACCTGCTGATACACTACACAGCTTTATTAAGAGTGACTTGTGATTCAGTAAGGCTGACTCTTGACTACTAGCAGCTGTACTTTCATGTGCTGTAATAGCATCTTAATCCTGTTACTAATCCAAAACTGTGACATGTTTTTCATTCATCCTCCAGCCCCTAAACCTCTATATTTTATATTATTCCCAAAAATAAAACCTTAACACCCTAGCATTCTACCACCCAGCCCTCCCTTCTCCTCTTCTCAGTTTTCATTCATACTTTTTCCTCACCCACATTCCTCCTGCCCTCCACTCCACAGACATCTTTTCACAGCCGTGGGCGCGGCTTTGCATAACCTCTCATCTGTCCCACTGCAACGAGGGAGGGGAAAAAGATAATAAAATCATTACTAGCTTCCGCCCAGTGGATTATGCTTCTTATGTGAACAGATTTTTTGATGAATTTACATAACAGGGCAACAGGCAGAGGGGAAAAGGTCAAAAAGGACACACGATCAACTGGTGCTGAAGTATTTCAGCTCAGCCAGTTAATGCAGACTGTGGGAAGTGAAGATGCTGACCCCAAGGCTTTAATCCCTGACATTGGTATCAGGGTTTTTCAGAGAAGAAATAATCCGCTTTTTCTACGCAAATGTAACCAATACAATACAGATTATCACACACTGGAATATTAGCTATTATTGGCATGTGGCTCTTTAATACTTCCAAAATCTGTTACACTGACATGTCTTTGATAATAATATGGGCCAAAACAACAGACAGAGGATCAAATGAGCCTCTGTTCTTCAAAGTGTCACTGATGTGTGTGTTCAACAGAAACAATACGTTTATGATTTGGAGAATTCAAACTAGACAGTATAAAACCTACAATTAGTCCAGATTTAACATAATATCATAATATAGTATAAGTATATTATATTCATAAAAATAGGTTTTATGTTATAAAAAAAATCCAGTCTTTGAAAAACAATGTTATTTCCAGTGATAGTAATTCAGTTAGTCAATACATAGGAATAAGAATTGATTTGAGTGTCCCCATCCAGAACATCTAACACTGTACTCTGGAGCCTCTAACATCTTTAAAGTAATAGATTTTTTAAAAAAAAAAAAATCTTGTGGACACAACTTAACTCAACTTTTTTTGTGGGAAGAAGTCAATTATCTTGTGGGAACAAGTCTACTGCGTGGGAACAAGTCAGTTATCTTGCCAGAACCAGTCAATTGTCTTGTGGGAACAAGTTTACTGCGTGGGAACAAGTTAATTATCTTTTGGGAACAAGTCAGTTACTGTATCTTGCCAGAATGAGTCAGTTGTCTTGTGGGATCAAGTTTACCTTGTGGGAACAAGTTAATTGATTTTTGGGAACAAGTCAATTAATTTGTGGGAATAAGTTATAATCTTGTGAGAAACAAATGAGTTATCTTGTGGGAACAAGTCAATTATCCTGTGGGAACAAGTCAGTTATGGGAACAAGTTATCATCTTCTGGAAACAAATAAGTTATCTTGTGGGAACAAGTCAATTATCTTGAGGGAACAAGTTAGTTTCTTGTGCACACAAGTTTATCTTGTGAGAATGTGTTATCCTGTGCTCACAATGGGATTATCTTGTTGAAACAAGTTAACTATCTTTTACGCACAAGTTAATTATCATGTGGGAGCAAGTTATTATCTTGTGGGAACAAATTTAACTTGTGGGAACAAGTGAATTATCTTGTGGGAACAAGTCAATTATTTTGTGAAAGCAAGTCACTTTTCTTGTGGGAACAAGTTACCGTAATTATCTTTTACACACAAGTTAAGTTTCTTGAGGGAACAAGGTAGTACCTTGTGCACACAAGTTTGGCTTGTGAGAACAAGTTATTATTCTGTGCTGACAAGGTAATTATCTTGTAGGAACAAGTAAATTATCTTGTGGGAACAAGTTAATATCTTGTGGGAACAAGATAGTTACTAACAGTCAGTCGGTTTTACGCCAAAAATAGCACATTGTCGATATTTTAAGGATCCCCAAAATTCCACAAATCATGATTTATGTTTTCAGGGGAGCTCATGTCTTATTAAGAGGAGCCAAGTTCCTCCTGACTCCTCTATAGTTTGCATCCTGAATAAGCTAATTGGAAATGTTAGTGGGGAAAAAGTTGAAAAGCTGTTGGTTTCCTCTTTAAAATCATGATTATGACATGAAAGTGAACGTTTTTCCCTCCAAAATGTTGTGCTGTTTATGTTAAAACAATTAAAAACAATTAGTTGATCAACAGAACATGAATCATTATCATCATTTTTCAACAGTCAGTAATTGTTTAGTCATCTTTTACCAAGCAAATGTCAAACATTCCCTGGCTCCAGCTCCTTAAATTTACACGTTTGCGGCTTTTACCTATTTTTATACAATAATAACTTAAATATCTTTGAAATATCTGACAAAACAATTAATCACAGTGTTAACTGAGAGAGTGATTGACCATCAAAATGATTGTTATAATTTAAATACTTAGAGTGCTAGACTTTCTAGTGTTAAACCTGGAGTGGACTGTAATTAATTCACACTAAACAAAAGAAACAGAAACTCTACCCTCTATCGTGTGAACTGACAGTATCCTGTTTCCTCTGTCAGCCCTGAGCTCAGATGGCAGTATCATTTCCACTATGATGTCAACATTTAGCATCTCTGCTGCTGCTGCTGCTGCTGCTGCTGCTGTCACACAGCTGACCCCTCCCCCGCGAGCATACAACCCTGGATGCAGCCACACCCCCCTGTCATACAACCCCCCAGCATCCCGTCAGGCCAGGCAGACTGGGTGGACGCACTGAGAGAGCAGGGCTGTCCTGTCTGAGGGCGAACACCATTGATAACTGAGGAGAAGAAGAAACAGAAGATAGACAGAGGACTTCTAACACTGTGGGTCAGCTCTTGAGTCTCAGCATCAGAGGTCGTGTATGATGCGTTTGGCCGATGATCAGAAATCACCAGACGAAGGTGAGCACAAATATACCCACACTCATTTTATTATTTAACTTACACTTGAAATATTATTTAACCTTTAAATCACGTCCTGTATTTTTAAGTTTTAGTTGTTTTATCTAATTGGGTAGGTTTTTTTGTTGTAATGTAAGAAAGGTTAATTTTTCCATTTTGAGAAGTATTTTCACAGTGTCAGAAAATTAAGAGACACAAAACACTCAGACTTCAGACACAAGACATCATGTTCAATCCCTCAGACGGAACACACTCTACTCAGTCTGTCTTAATCCTAACTTTCTGACTCTGTCAAACACCAGCCAGCATTGCATCAGGTCTCAGAAATAATTCATAACAATTAATTCTGTTTTTTTCCTCTTGCAGAAATGAGTTTTGGGGCAGCGTGCATTTTTCTGCGAGGAGGGAAAAATATCGTAAGTTCAGCAGCTTTTTTTCCTGATTTTTTGATGGGTTTGTGTTGATGTTTGCAAACTGCCGTGAAAGGTCGATTGGATTGTAACCCAAAAAGGTGATAGGATAAAACGATAAGCGGGAGGGAGAGGGAGAATCTGTGCCTGCTCTTTACTGTTGCGTGTCAGGGATGATACACCTGCCAATACGGGCATAATCTACACTTTAATCCACAGTTTAATCTCTGTCACAGTGCTGCTTAGTTCTATATTCTTTACTGAAGTATGAAAATAAATGAAACATCCATTTTGGTAATTCTGTGGTTGTTTTTTCTCTTGTCTGTGCAGTCTAGAGAACTGGCTGATGATGAGATTGATGGTAAATTCTCACATAATCTTATGTTTTCATCAGTAAATGCAGATTAATCTACACAACCTTTTCTACCTTCTACATTTTATACACTGTCTTGTCAACTTATCGAGCTGACTGTTTCACTCTACACCTTTGCAGAGCTGCGCGATGCATTCAATGAGTTTGATAAAGACAAGGACGGGCTGATCAGCTGTAAGGACCTGGGGAATCTGATGAGGACGATGGGCTACATGCCCACAGAGATGGAGCTGATCGAGCTGAGCCAGAACATCAACATGAACCGTGAGTCCCTACACAGCAACAATGTATTTTAAAAATTGTTCTTTGGCAGTAGAAATTGAAATTCTAAAGACTCAATGAAACAGAAGAGCCCACTGGATCTTGTCTTTTGGTTTTACCTTCAGTTGGTGGCAGAGTGGACTTTGAGGACTTTGTAGAGCTGATGGCCCCGAAGCTTCTGGCAGAAACAGCAGGGATGATCGGTGTGAAGGAGCTCAAAGATGCCTTCAAAGAGGTGAGAGATTTTCCATAAACTTTCCAAACTGCAGCAAATTCAACTCCAGATTTGAAGACGAACACTGACCTTTTCTTCTTCCCTTGTTTCCCTGGTTAGTTTGACATGGACGGAGACGGAGAGATCACAACAGAGGAGCTGCGGTCGGCCATGACCAAGCTGATGGGGGAGCACATGAGCCGGAGGGAGATAGATGCCATAGTGAAAGAAGCAGACGACAACGGAGATGGCACGGTAGACTTTGAAGGTACGAAGTGTCTTTCAGCTGCAGTGACATGAACATCAATAACAGAGCAGATGAAATCATACAAATGAATTTCTGACTCCACTGTAAACTAATGAAACTCTTCTTCTCTGCTGCAGAGTTTGTCAGAATGATGTCCCACCAATGACAGCCGAGGAGTCAAGGAAGTACCTTTGCACCTTTACAGACAGGCGTCAATACAGATGCTGTCTTTCTATAAAGCTCTTTGATAGACGAGCTTGTACATATCACTTAATAATAAAATTTAAATAAAGAGCTGCGGAGAAAAGTCAAGTCGTTCTCAGAGAATTTTACTTCGATGCAAAGATTGACAATCATGTACTGAGACATTTTTTATGATCATTGAAATGAGCGTGTAAATTAAAGGAACTATATTGTTTTGTTTGATGACATTTATTTTATATACAGGAAGTCATTATGGATTGTTTTATTGAATTGGATTGAGTTTTTTAAAGTGTATGTATTGGGTAATATTTATTCTGACATTATTCTTATCACAGAAACAATGAAATGCAAACTAGATGTAAAGTTACTGAGCATTAACTAACAGTTAGGACACTACAGTGTTTATCATACATACATATGCAGTTATTAAAGCCTGGGCTTGTTGTAATGGGTTGGACTGCATTATTCGTGTATGGATGGAATCCTGGTCACAAGTGTTTCCAGAAATCTCAATATGTAAACCAAAATGTAAACCTTGCTCAAGAGGTTTGTTTTGAATGAATGCAACAAGATTTCTGTGTGATGTGTGTTTTTAAGTAATTAATCTGCAAGAATCTGAATTTTGGATTTGTCACATTTGTGTTAAAAGACAACAGCTGTTTCATAATTTGGAAAATTCCACAAAAAGTAAGGATACTTAAGAATTTATGTAGGATACAAAATTTGTCATGGCATTTTGTAATTAAATCCACAGGTCATGGCATTGTACATTTCTGCAAACGAAGGTACATTCGCACGTTTTGTACGTATCACATCAACGTTTCTGAAGTGATGTAGTATATGAGCTGAGTTTGTCATTGGGAGGTGGAAGGGATGGTGGATGGCATGTTGGCATGTCACCTAAGCAATATGCCTACACCTGCTAAGCTGTAAACCGCTGTTCAAGACTAACAAACAACAAAATCTGCTGGGTATTTTTTTAGCAGCTTTTTAGCCTCTCAATGTTGGTGATTTATTTTAGCGACCTGTTTCTGTATTTCTAGCAGCTTTTTAGCTTCCAAACCTGGGTGTTTTTTTTGCAACCCATGGTCTTTTTCAGCAGCTTTTTAGCCTCCAACCGTGTGTTTTTTTTAGCAACCAATGGTTCTTGTTAGCCTCCCAATGTTGGTGATTTTTAGCGACCTGTGTTTCCAGCAGCGTTTTAGGTCCCAAATGTGGTGTTTTTTAGCAACTCGTTGCTGTATTTCCAGCAGCTTTTTAGCCCCCAAATGTGGCTGTTTTTTGGTGTCTCATCGCTGTTTTTTCAGCAGGGATGGTGCCACAAAAGCGTTTTTTTTTTTTACCAAGACACTGCTACTTTTCCAGCAGGTATTGTGCTCCTAAAACCAGGTATTTCCAAACCATAACCAAGTGGTTTTTGTGCCTAAACATAACCACACCTTAAGCTGTGTCATTGAAACCTTAAGTTACAATGTATCCACTACATAATAATGGGCAGATGATTTGCAAAAACCTACAATGGCAACATTTCTTTTCTGGCAACTGGGTTGGTCTGTGACCCAAGAGGTCATTTCATCAATCCAGCTAATAGCTTCAGTGCTGACAAGCAAAGTAAAATGTCTTCCTCTGTTCAAATGTGGAACAAATTTTATGCATGACATCCATAATAAATCTACTTGTATAATAATACAAAACTCTCTGGTTGCATAATAAGTCAGAGCAATGATATGGATTTCATGTACCAAAGAAGGGATTTGGAAACCCGAAACATCAGTGATGCTGCTGCACTGCGGGGTAGCTGAGGAGCTTTGGAGGGGCATCAGGATAAAGAGATTGCGCGGCCACTGATTTGATAAGAGTGCCGTTCATAAAACATCATCTCAAAATTTATGACATCATGCACGACAGATTTCTAGGTATTAAGTGCAAAAAAAAGGGGGAAAAAGTTGTGCATGTCCCAGAATTGAGCTTTTTAGAGAGCGCTGTCTGAGCCATTCTTTCAATTTGGATATTCTCAGTAAAAGTTTTTAATGTTCAGGGAATTTTGGAAACAGAGGTAAAATGAGGGGAAGAGTTTTAAGAGTATTATCTGTTTATAAAAGAAAATACCCGTGTGAGAAAACACTGAATGTTCCCGGACAGAATCACGACAAATCCCTGCTATTCAACACAGTAAAAATTAAAATTTGCACCATATTTTCCACAGATTTCACCTTGATACAAAGACCTGTGAGCAGAATCTGTTACGTGGTTTATCTTCGTGTCAAACTGACCCAAAGCCAACACAGCTGAGATTAAACACCTGTGTTGAGGGATTTTAGGGCTGTGGACGGGGACATGTTGCACCCTAGCATTCGGGGGGGCACATCAGCCAGACAGATGTTGTTACATGACAAACTTGGCAGAACTTCAAACTGACGGACAGATGGGGCACAGGGGCTTATAGTACCAATTAACAAAAGTGAAGCTGTTCTTGAACACACAGACCTAATAACTAAACTCACATCTGTCAGCGGCGCTCCACAGATTGGATGAAAGGGGGGTGTAGCTGTGTCAATATGCTCGATGGATAAGTGACAAATTTTCAGCTTTGTAAATAACTGCTCTTTTGTGAATTAAAGAGACAGTTTAGGGAGGATTCATGTTGTTTCAAGCTTTCATAATGTAAATGCAGCGTATGTGTGGGTGTTTAAAAAGGGGGTCCCATTTAAACTGAGGGGTGCAGCATATAGATAAGCTGATGAGGCCAAAGGAGGATGATGTAATACTCGCTGCTAGCCTTTGCCCTGATCCTTCCCTGATCCCGCTAACATCCAGCATCGACCTTTACTGCATTAATCCACAATAATCTCCCTCTCGGTTGCTCTCTGACTCAGTCCGAGGTAGCCACTCCACCCGGTGGCTTGCTGTTGTGCACTTAATGAGAACTGTGGTTTTAACCGTTTGCAATCATCTCCCAACATTGATAACCCCCTCTGCTCTGTCTTTGTTTGTGTCTGTGGATTTGTTACTTACAAAAGTCCCGGTAATCTTTCTGAGAAGTAGCGGATGCACCCAGTATGACCACCTGCCCTGTGGGAGTTAATACAGCCTATCAAAGTCTTTTCCCATTTACATTAATCTGTCAGTTTGTTTCATAACATTACATACGGACAGCATTACATCATACTGATATATACAAACTCAATGCTCTGGTTTAACATGTTTGTCACTAACTGAGCTGAATGTAAGTGTACAAATAGGCCTATGTGATTTTTCTCTTCATGTGACTCTATTATTTTTATTTTGTTTTGTTTTATCACAATGCTTTTAACAAAATGTTTATCAGTACTAACTTATTAGAAGTGTCAAAGATAGAGCGGACTGTGTCGGACACATCTCCTGTGGGGAAAAGGACATTTTGTTGTGCATTATTGACCCAGTTACGGTAAAGAGTTCAGTAAATTGCTTCGGCTTCATCTGATTAAATTCACCCTCTCAGTTAGAATAATATTTATTACCAAGTAGCTTTTTACTTAGGAATTTGCCTTGGTTTTTGGTTTATAAATAAACACACAGTAACGTAGAAAGAGAAAATAGAAGAGAAAATAAAAATAAAGGCAAAGTACTGCAACAGTCTAGAAATATAGAACATTTGAAATAAAACGACAAAAATAAGTTCTAATTGCAAAGTTTAAGTGTTTACCGCACATTTTAGAAATACAGTTATGCATGTTTTTCAATATAATAAAAGTTTTGTTCCAATCATTTTTAGTTCACTCTTTTTTAGAGCATCAATTTTGATTTTTTCAATCTGAGAGCTAAAGTATAAAAATAACTCAAATCTATGAATGTGTTCCTGCAAAGCATGATCTAAGAATTATTGTTTGCAGTTACAGCCTGACCAGAATCTGCCCTCAGAGTCACTACTTTACATCTGGACATTTCATAAGTAATATAGTAAAAATTGCCACTCAGCTTTGTTAATTGCAAAAAGTGCCAACATGTTAACAGGTCACACATAAAAATAAATAAATAGCCTACAATACCCCACTGTTCATCAGGAAGTGCAGGAATTTCAGTTTTGGTTTTGTATGTCCATCAGTCAGACACCTGCCTTCAGAAACTAGAGTGCAGGTGGGGGTGCTGCACCACACAGGATTACTCAGTTAGTTAGGTTCCTTCTTAAAAAGCATGTGACAACTTCTCCAAACATTTGTTATCAATAGTAGTAATCAATTGTTATGACTTATTCTGGACAAATCAATTCCAATCAATTTCAATTTTTCTGTCACATGAAATCATAAAAATTGTCTTCAGTGATGCGGGTGGGCCATCACGAAAAGAGTATGCATGCATAATACCATGTTAGTTTTCTACAGTAGAGACTTGATGATCACTAAAATTAAGTGGGGAGAGGAGTGGATATACCGATATATCTGTTGTTGGTCTGATGAGTTGTTACATATCCACATATTGGACATCAGCAAAAAATCCAATATCATGCATCACTAGGGGAGAATGGGGCACAACCTAACATGGTGTAAATTGTAACATGGACTTTTTATATGGTTACACAGGGTTGATCCTTTCGTGCTTCGACCCAGTTGATCACAATACCACCAAACAGTGACCTGCAAAATTCCACAGAGACTGGACGTGTTTCAGCGGAGTTCAGTAACAAAGAGTGTTTTCAGCCAATTTAATTAAATTTCTTTGTCATACTTTTCAATTACTAAGCTGTCTATGTAAGTCACTGAATCCAACCATATATCATCTAAATAACTGTCTTGTTGCCTAAAACATAGCAATGTTTTGAACTATGTGACCAACTAAGCCGCCTACAGCACATTTTCTCTAGTTTTGCACTTCAAACTTATGCTCGCTTTCCTTCTTTAAATGAGATGTACTTTGTATATTTAATTTGTCAGGTATCTTATTGACACACAGTTTCACAGTCTTGTCCATATTCATACATTCAATACTCATATTTTGACATGTGGATCTAGGTTACCCAATCTATGTACATCTATCGGTCCAACCACTGAATATGGATGATAGGCTAACAGATGAATGGATACATATCCTTCCCCTGGTGTAGATGGAGACCTATAGTATACAGATAGACTTGTATTGAATTAATTGTGTTAAACAGATTCAAGCAGGTGTTACAACTAACCCTCTGACTGTCACAATTAACCCCACCTATGGGGTACGCTGAAACATCACTTCCGCCACTTCTCAGTGAGAAGAAATGTAAGTTCTAGAAAAAAACAAGAACTTTTGATTTGTAGCAGAGATGTGCATGTTGTAAGAATAAAACAAAAAATAATTAATCTCAAACAGTTTTAACTACACTCAACCCAAACTAAAATATGCAAGGTTGTGGTGCCCCGCTCTCCCCTACTTTACTTTAATATGGACCAAGTGTGTAGTTTCCTTAGTTAACTACATAGAAATTGCAAACAAGTAATTCAACTAGGCTAGTTCACTACACCCCAACATTGTAATCCTATGCATATGAACTGTCCTTCAGTTGGTTGGTAGCATTTAAGTAACTGTAACATTTCTACATTGTTTTTTTTGGTTTAACATATTTTTATCTACCATTAAGGGAAACATTACTAATTTTTGACTAGTTAAGAGCTATTTAAGTAGTTGTTCCGACATAGATAATGCAGTAAAATCACATACTTACCTAATTTATACACAAAAGTTCTCATAATGATATTCACTGATTTTTAATTGTCCAATCAAAAGCGTTGTTTTAAGGTACGGAAGCCGGAAAGGGACACTATGCAAGTTCTTCTGTCACTTCGGGGGAAATGTGTCCACCAACGGAGCGGTAGTAGTCGCCTGGCGTTACGGTGAAAGGCAAGTGAGCATATAATAAGTTCACTCATACACATAATAATGTTTTAATAGTGTGTTTTTAAAATGGCGGTGTCGTCTGTATTAGCAGCTAATGTTAGCTAACTAGCTAACTGTGCTGTTAGCCGCATGGCTCCCTGCACTGAGAGGCTGTCACAACCTGCAGAGCATGTTAGGTCTTTAAATAAGGTTTGGAGTAGTGGTACTGAACTGTATTCTTATAACATAACACTAAATATTAGGCTAAATAGTCATGGTTTATCTCATTAGTTGGGATATTGGGCTAGCATTAGAAAGTTCAGGTTGTTTACATGTGTTGCTAACTACTAGTTCCTAGTTATATTAAGCGTGTTAGGACTTTGTTAATGATTGAATTCTGTTCACACAGGTATCTACTGATGTGGGCTGGATGTAGAAACCTTTCTTGGACATTATTATCACTCACCCATAAAAGACTTTGTACCAGGGGACGACTGACAGGCTCACAGGCTGCTCTCTACCCCTCTGCCTCAACAGTTTCACTCATCCCTCCATCTTCACCTACCCACAGTCACAGCTTTTTTACAAGCCAACAAACCTCAGTCCCCCTCCACTCATCTCTTCACTTCTCCTCCACCCGCTGCCTCTCTCATTCTGCTCACAGTTCAGGCCTGATGGAGCTAAAAGAGGTTCTGCAGGTGTTGGAGCAGCTGGCTCCTCTGTCTCTGGCTGAGTCATGGGACAATGTCGGCCTGCTGGTGGAGCCAAGCAAATCTGGGCCAGTTAAATCCATCCTGCTGACCAACGACCTTACAGATGCTGTCATGGAGGAAGCAGAGGCCATGAGCTGTGACCTCATTATCTCATATCACCCTCCGCTGTTCCAGCCTATCAAGCGTCTGGCTCAGAAGGATTGGAAGCAGCGATTGGCCGTGCGGGCTGTGGAGGCCAGGATAGCCATCTTCTCCCCTCATACGTCATGGGATAGTGTTAAAGGAGGAGTGAACGACTGGCTGGTGGGAGGACTTGGTAAGAGGTCATTCTGAATGGAAAATGCGTTTCACCTACAGTACTTGCATATTTAATGAAGGTATAGGCTGATATGTTGTGACACATTATCCTGACCCCTTTGGTCAACTATTCTGACCAAGTGGCCTCCATCTTGTCCTGTGAGCGTCTCTTTTTCCATCTCTGGTGTCTGTGTCTGACTCTCAGGTAGCGGCCAGGTGTCTGTGCTGAGTCAGGCCCTCGGTGGCGCCTCCCACAGTCACAAACTGGAGTTCACAGTGAAGAGCACAGAGGAACTGAACACAGTGATGGAGGAACTGATGGCTTGTGACAGTGAAACACCACTACAGCATTCAGTCAACAGGTCCTGTACATGTTTGCATGTACCAAAAATGTTTGTATGAGTTGGCACTTTATATCTGACTTCAGTTTAAGGACTGTTTTGCTGCTTAAACATGTGTTAACCTTTAAATGGTCCAGTGTGTAGGATTTAGGGGGATACATTAGTAGAAATGGAATATAATAAAACAATTGTTTTCTTTAGTGTATAATCACCTTAACATAAGAACTGTTGTGTTTTCATTACCTTAGAATGAGCCGTTTATAGCTACATAGGGAGCAGGTCCTCGACCATGGAGTCAGATATGTTGCACTGCCATGTTCCTGCAGTAGCCCAGAGCAGACAAACCAAACACTAGCTCTAGATAAGGCCATTTGCAATTTTGTGTGCCCACTGTAGTTGGCACACATTAGCAGGTGCTGGGCCAGGGGCCTGTCTGCAACGTACCAAACCGCATAGGAGAAACACTGATTAGTAACGTTAAGCTGCTTTATTTAGTGTTTTATTTAGGAATTCAAACTGGGAGAAGTTTCAGCTGGTTGCAGTCTGTGATCCTCACTGCAAGATGCCGCTAAATCCCCCTAAATCACAAGTTCTGTATATTTTACGTAACTACAGACAATTTCCAAAACATTCAATAAGTTTCACATCAGTTTCCTTTCATTTAAGCAACCTTCACTGTACCTTAATTTCAGTGCAGTGTGAGATCAACTAAAACTTATGCAATCCCACATTTTTTTCCCCTCAACGAAACTGCTGTGTTGTGAAAACTGTGCAAGATATCTGTCAGTTTTAAATGAAACACTGCTACTCTCTATTCTTGGTTCCTTATTCTACGTTTGATTTTTGAGCGTGTGAGTCCAATGCATTTCTGGAGTTGACTTTCACACCCTGGATATCAAAGCTTTTAGCAACAACTGACAAACAGACCCTGCTCTCAATTTCATCAACACAAGCTGGTTGTGTAATGTTGACAATGGCTAAATATCATGCACTCTGACTGATTACCTACTTTCGGCAAGTGGTGACTTTCACAAAATATTGAAAACAGCAGAAATTAATCAGTTATGTTAACTGGATCATGGTTGGTAGTGTTGTAAGACACACAGAATTTGTAGGTAATAGGTTTAAACATGGAAAAGATCCTGTACACTGGTGAGTAATAGTTTATTTTTGTGTACCTCAACAGATCAGACAGCAGTAGGATCCATGTCAGTGTAACCTGCAGTGACTCAGCGCTGACCCCCAGTGTCCAGACTTTGTTACGACACAATGCTCCCAGCCTGTCCCTCAGCATAATGAAGTTGGAAAAGGTACAGAACACACTCACAGAACCAAAGAACATCAAGAAAATCAGGAAATTGAATTTAGGATAAAAAGGAAGCGCTATACTTTTTAAAACACGCTCCTTACATTTCACAAACAAGTTGTGGATAGTTATAATGTGATATAACTTACCGATATCCTGTTGTATGTATTGCAGTTCCTGTGTTTTGTTTTTTTTTTTAATACTGACTGTCCATCTTGCACTTCCTGCAGCCTCCTCTCCCGGGTCATGGCCAAGGGCGACTTAGTGTTTTGGATGAGCCGGTAACCGTGGCAACAGCCATCCAGAAAATGAAGACCCACTTGGGTTTGAGTCACCTCCGTTTGGCTCTGGGATGGGGGCAGACACTTGGTAATGAACCCTGACACAAACAGGAAGTTATTGTGCCGGTGTTAGAAGTTAAATAAACATGTAAACAATGCAAAGAATGACGAACTCTTAGCGCTTAGGTGTGTGTGAGAGATGACAAGAGACACTTGAGGAAGAAAAGGGGATTAAAGGGGAGCTACACCCATTGTCAAAATTCATATGTGTTACTTCTAAGGTCGAAGACAGTCCTAAAATATTAGTAAACGTGAACAGCTCGCTCTCAAATCCAAAACCTAGAGTGCCACAACTGAAACTTGGGATGCTGAGAAGTATAAAGTCTGGAGCTGCTCCACAGACAGTGAATTGGGTGAGACTCGCTCATCCATACTTTGTACCCTATGACATCACAAGTTTGAGACTTATTTCTCTGGTTTCTGGCTCTTAGAGAGAGTAGCTCATGTTCACAAATACTGATTGAACTCTCCTCAACCATGGGAATAATATATTGGAATTCTAAATTCAGGTGGTGTTCCCTTTGAAGTTACACTAGTTTAGCGAGCCTTCATACATACATAAGCACTGTAATACATACTGTGAAAATATTTGTTCACCAAAAGAGTAAATACACAGCTTAAGTGTTACAAATTACATAAATACAGACCATATTTCAGGCAAATGTAACCCAAACAAGAATGTCATAAAGGTCAAGACTACGGCCAGAGATTGGGGGATAATATCTCTCACATTTAGAGAGCCACCTCCAAAACACTAGTTGGTGGCAGGGTTTCTGTAAAGTGCTGTAAAGTTTAGTTGATTCAAAAAACACCCAAAACGCACATTAAACATGGGTTAATAGGGACAATTTCAAACACAAGTACACAAATCAGCTTCACTATAACTCACAGCATTCACAGACAAACATTTGTCTTTATCTGGACACATTTTCCCCACAAATACAAAATGCTAATGTTTTTATCACAAGCCTATGGCATTTTACATTGTATAAATTAGCCTAGCTGCTAGCAGACTTTTCCTCTACTCATATAAAGCCAAGGACAACAGCAACATTTAACAAAGGAAACAATACAAAATTCGGCTCCATTATAACTCACAAGGTTCACCGACAAAACAACTGTCTTATACTAAATACGTTTACAAACAAATGAAACACGCTAACATTATTAGCACAAGCATTTTACATTGCATAAATTAGCTTAGCGACAAGCGGAGATTTACTCTGCTCATATGAAGCCAGGATAAATCACACACAAGACTTAAAATGCTATTTTGTGGAGGCTTTACTGCCTTCACAATTTATTGCTTATCCTTATCTTATCTGTGAAATTAACTCAAATAAAACCTTCGTTTGTTTCAGTTTACAAAAATAGACAGGAGGTCTGGGTCGCTGCGACGTGTAGTTACATTTCTGGGGAGGTGCACGTCAGGCTACTGTCCCTACGTCGATGTAGTGTAAATTCCCCATGACTCTGCCTTTAGAGGAGATGAATACACCTAATAAATCTAATTTAAACAGCTCTGGATGCCTCTTCAGTGAAGCCGGACAGCTTCTTTTATATCAAACTTTGATATTTGTGTTAAAATGTTCCTGAGATGTAAATATCATTAAGTGTGTAATAAGTTATTCTTGTCTTTTAGAGTCCTCTGTGCATACTGTGGCTGTGTGTGCTGGGTCTGGGGCCTCGGTGCTGAACGGAGTCAAGGCAGACCTCTACGTCACAGGTAGACATTTTGACTAATTTAGTTTCCATTCAAATAAGTTGTATATACCTAATATTATTAGTTTGGTTGTCAGTATATTTGCTTGACATTATTATACCTGCTGATATAATTATTATAACCACTGTTTAGGTGAGATGTCCCACCATGAAGTGCTGGACGCTGTGGCGAGAGGAACTAATGTCATCCTCAGTGACCATAGCAACAGTGAGCGAGGTTTTCTGGCTGTGTTCAGGGAGAGGTTGGCTGTGCGTCTCCCTGACACTGTCACAGTGGTGGTGTCGAAGGCTGACAGAGACCCTCTGGAGGTGGTCTGACCGACATGGAGCTACAGCTGCACTCATTAGTCTGTTATGTTTGGATACAATTAATCAAAAGCACCTTCTGCTTTTCTAACAGTGCAATTCAGATGAATGTGTGTGATATGATTGCAGGCTCTTTATGTAAAACTGTGACCTATAAAGAGTATTTCAATGTATCTGTGCCACATGCAATAATCAAAAGTGCTTCCTTGGTACATGTTGTGCTAGTTATCATGTATTTCTGGCAGGGTCGTAATAAAAATGGGTTCTGGTTGATCACAAAAATGGACTGTAGGCGTGTTGGATGAGACTAAATATCCTCGGCCCACAAATGCACAGTGAAAGCCGAAGATAAAGCATGTAATCTGTAATCTGAATGCATGCTTTTGCATGCACAGGATTTATTTACAGAAAACGCAACGTGTGTTTCAATCCCAATAATCTGTGACATCAAGTGTGACCTTTGCCGGTGTGGAGAGGAAGGGGAAATTTTACATTGTGCACACGGGAACAAAAACAAAACGGTAATCCTCATCAGATTAAAAAGCTTGTTCCATCGTAAACATGCTCGAGGAAATCGGACAAGCTCCTGTCATGCAGGAAGTGTTCAAACAGCAGGAGCATCTGCACCAATCTGAGCCGACAATGAAAATTCAAAGACCTCCTGTGGTATCTTTTGCTCTGTATCTTGACCTTTAAGCCTCAGTGAGCAAACATAGGTGGATATCAAACCACTTAGCACATACATGTCAGGGAACAGGCCTATGGTAATACGTAATGCTCTGTAAACAGCACACACAAGCTGCCCCCGCTCAGGGAGTGGTTTAAAAAAAACACAAGACAAGTAACAATCCTCATCATGGGCTGTTACAGAGTCTGGTGGCTGACACACCTGTTAGTTCGTAAAAACATTATAAGACATCACACACACCTCGCTGCCTCGTCAAGGCAATGACCTTTCTCTCAGTGTGGCGTTCACACCTCTACTTCCCCTCAGTCCTCACTAGCTGTTATCCCCTCCAACACACACACATGCAGACCCAAATGGAGAAGGAAAACAACAACTACAACAACATTTATCCATCAGTCCTGTGAAGTGAATCCAGCTGCCACACTTTGTGTTATGTTGGCAGGTAAATTTGGGCCTCTGAAAGCATCTTAAAGCATTTTCCAGGTATCGATCGTGTGCACATGAAACCTCTCACACAGCCACACTGTTTATCCTGTTTGATCATTTTACTTGTAAACGCTCTACTCATGATGTAACGGTAATCCTCTGCTGAACAGCCTCTGTGGTCTGTTGTCGAGTCTTCCCAAAAAAACAGCAGATTACTGTTGCCAGTTCTTGCATGTTAAAGTCTCTTATGAAGATTTGTCGTGATCATTGTTACTTCAAGGACTTCAAGTTTTTTGCAGATTACAGTACTATTTTTAACTGAGGACATTTCAGACCCTTCTGCAACAGGTTTACATATATTTATAGAGCACCCTTCACACAAACATGCAGCCCAAAATGCTTCACATGGTAAAATTGAAACAACACAGACAAAAAATAAATGAATACAAAGGAAAAATAAAAATAAATAAAAATTTGCCAGACTAAATATTACAACAAAAACATTAAAAATGATTAAAATAATGTCAATAGAATAAAAGAAAAAAAAACAGTGATACAAATTGCATAAAAGTCAGTGACTAAAATTTAAAATCAGAGGTTATAACATTACTTTAAATTAAAAGCAAGACTAAAAACATAAGTCTTTGATTTCCTTATAAAGATACTGAGAAATTTTGCCACACTAATATCCAGAGACAGAATGTTCCACAAATTGTATAATCTTGTATTCCACCTCACATTTTGCTCTCATTAGACACTTAAACCTACTGGTGAAACGTGCAATTCGGGTACTTCATTTAAGATAATTTATTATTCTGCTTCCCTACATTTCAGGGGCAAATAATGTACTTTTTATGCTTTATATACAAAAAAACCCAGCACTTTTATGATGTATTGCTGTAGGTTAAACTACCAAAAAGTGTATAAAGTCATTAAAATGAACTCCCTCTGGACCACCTGCAGCATAAAAATTCTCTTGAAATGTTACTGCATGAGTGATAATAATCCACTAATATGATGAATATTAATACAAAACCAACAGGAGCAGTAGTGGAAGAAGTGTTCAGATGATTTACTTGAGTAAAAGTACGAATACCACACCGTAAAAATACTCTCACTAGTAAAAGTCCTGCATTGATAATGTTAGTTAAATTTAATCAGGATTTTTTTTAGGAAAGTATTAAAAGTAAGAATAATGAATGCAGAATAATCAAAATTAAGTTAGGAAAAAGCAGAAAATCTTCATGTTTGAGCAGCTGGAACCATGAAATGTGTCCGAAAAATAACTAAAACAATTATCAAAATAATTCCAGTGAATCTTATGTCAATTGCCTGTTTGTTTCAGCTGCACTTGTATATTTTCATATGGTCTGTGTACAAAGTTTTTAATATGTAAAGTCACAAAAGTTACCAAATAATTGTAGTTGAATAAAAAGCATTATATTTTCATCTGAAGAGTGGTGGAGTAGGGGCAGAAAGTGGCATGGGATTAAAATACTCAAGAAAAGTACAAGTACCTCAGATTTGTGCTTTAGAACAGTACTAGAGTAAATGTACTTAGTTACTCTCCACCCCTGGAGTCTCTGCTGCACAATGACTTATTTTTACTTGAAGAACATTTTGCTTGTAATTCTTCTGTACTTTTGCTGAACATTTTTGGCTTGCAAGGATCTGAATATCTTCACAACCCGCTAAGTGACAGTCTGGTACCTCCATTAGAGGTTTGTCTGATCCAGTCTGCTCACCAAACTTCCCTCATCACAGCAGAATTTACATTTAAATCTATTCATTCATCAGCTCTAATGTTAAATATGAATCCTTTCCCAGAATCAGCTGTTAAACTGAGCTCATACCTGAATTCAAACTTGTCATTGAAACTTCTAGACAGTCGTGTTTGCGTTGCGGCCAAATTGCAGTTGCTGGCCAAACTGTCTTCCTCTTCCCCCTTCACTCAAGGCCCGACTCCCTGCTGAGAGGAAGAAACATGTCATCAAGTCATCAAACAGCCACAGGGGGTCCTGCCACTACACCACTACATTCATATGTTTGTGTAAGAGGCTTCTGAAACCTGAGGAGCATTTCCTAAAATTAGAACAGAAGATCTGGTAAGTAATACTACACACATAACTGTACCAATGACTAAATACTTAACTGGCTAGAATTAAAGATACAAGTATTTACAATGGATTTATTTCTGCTTATTAATAATTTTGTTCAATTTTGCACTCTTAGGTTGTTTTAATCATTTTTTATGTATTGGTATTTAATGGGGAGGTATCTTCATGAGCCATTTTTGGTCTCTAACCTCTCTTGCATATATTTGCAATATCTAATTATATCCACAAAGCGTGGAATAGAAGAAAACAGGCAACTTATGCACACAGATAGATCATGGCTCTAAAGATTGTCCTTTTTATTTTATTTTATTTTGTTGATCTTCATTCGCGGCTTGTGTATATGTCATGTTCACTATGTTATGTTGGTGTGATGGCACTGGAAAGTGTTTTGTTTAAAATGTGTCTGAATAATCCCATGAGGGATGGGCTGCCTTGGGGCAGCCAGACACGAAAATAAAAATTCATTCATTCATGCACAATATTTACATTTTTGATTTTTCTTTTTTTCTGTCTTTTCTTTACACATTTATGTTCACATAAATAAACTAAGCTGAACTAAATTAAGTTTTTTCCTGACATACAGTGGTGGACGTAGTGGTATTTAGACATCATCTTGTAAAGACAGTCAAAGACCTGTAAAAGTATATAAATATTAGCAAGAAAATGCACTTAAAGTATCAAAAGTAAAGGCCATAGCACATTTATAGAAAATATACACTGACTGGATCAAAATAAAATGTGACATCATTATCAATGTCCCTTCCTGACCTCTATCATCTTGTTTGCAGTTGTCTATTATTTTTAATATGCCATACATTCAATATACAGTACAGGCCAAAAGTTTGGACACACCTTCTCATTCAATGCATTTTCTTTATTTTCATGACTATTTACATTGTAGATTCTCACTGAAGGCATCAAAACTATGAATGAACACATGTGGAGTTATGTACTTAACAAAAAAAGGTGAAATAACTGAAAACATGTTTTATATTCTAGTTTCTTCAAAATAGCCACCCTTTGCTCTGATTACTGCTTTGCACACTCTTGGCATTCTCTCGATGAGCTTCAAGAGGTAGTCACCTGAAATGGTTTTCCAACAGTCTTGAAGGAGTTCCCAGAGGTGTTAAGCACTTGTTGGCCCCTTTGCCTTCACTCTGCGGTCCAGCTCACCCCAAACCATCTGGATTGGGTTCAGGTCCGGTGACTGTGGAGGCCAGGTCATCTGCCGCAGCACTCCATCACTCTCCTTCTTGGTCAAATAGCCCTTACACAGCCTGGAGGTGTGTTTGGGGTCATTGTCCTGTTGAAAAATAAATGATCGTCCAACTAAACGCAAACCGGATGGGATGGCATGTCGCTGCAGGATGCTGTGGTAGCCATGCTGGTTCAGTGTGCCTTCAATTTTGAATAAATCCCCAACAGTGTCACCAGCAAAACACCCCCACACCATCACACCTCCTCCTCCATGCTTCACAGTGGGAACCAGGCATGTGGAATCCATCCGTTCACCTTTTCTGCGTCTCACAAAGACACAGCGGTTGGAACCAAAGATCTCAAATTTGGACTCATCAGACCAAAGCACAGATTTCCACTGGTCTAATGTCCATTCCTTGTGTTTCTTGGCCCAAACAAATCTCTTCTGCTTGTTGCCTCTCCTTAGCAGTGGTTTCCTACCAGCTATTTGACCATGAAGGCCTGATTCGCGCAGTCTCCTCTTAACAGTTGTTCTAGAGATGGGTCTGCTGCTAGAACTCTGTGTGGCATTCATCTGGTCTCTGATCTGAGCTGCTGTTAACTTGCGATTTCTGAGGCTGGTGACTCGGATGAACTTATCCTCAGAAGCAGAGGTGACTCTTGGTCTTCCTTTCCTGGGTCGGTCCTCATGTGTGCCAGTTTCGTTGTAGCGCTTGATGGTTTTTGCGACTCCACTTGGGGACACATTTAAAGTTTTTGCAATTTTCTGGACTGACTGACCTTCATTTCTTAAAGTAATGATGGCCACTGGTTTTTCTTTAGTTAGCTGATTGGTTCTTGCCATAATATGAATTTTAACAGTTGTCCAATAGGGCTGTCGGCTGTGTATTAACCTGACTTCTGCACAACACAACTGATGGTCCCAACCCCATTGATAAAGCAAGAAATTCCACTAATTAACCCTGATAAGGCACACCTGTGAAGTGGAAACCATTTCAGGTGACTACCTCTTGAAGCTCATGGAGAGAATGCCAAGAGTGTGCAAAGCAGTAATCAGAGCAAAGGGTGGCTATTTTGAAGAAACTAGAATATAAAACATGTTTTCTGTTATTTCACCTTTTTTTGTTAAGTACATAACTCCACATGTGTTCATTCATAGTTTTGATGCCTTCAGTGAGAATCTACAATGTAAATAGTCATGAAAATAAAGAAAACGCACTGAATGAGAAGGTGTGTCCAAACTTTTGGCCTGTACTGTAGATGTGCAATCCATCATAGTTTCTAAGCTGATTTTATGTTTTATCTGCAAAGCATCTTGTACACAGTATCAGTACGCAGCTGTAAAATGTTTGTAGTGAGGCAAAAAGCACAATACTTTCCGCTTTGAAAAGAATGATAAAGCACCACAATATCAAAATAGTGAAGTGAAGTACAAATAACTCAAAACATGACTTTATTACAAGCGCTTGTTCTACCTCTACTGTCATTAAATAATATAAACTATGTTAATTTTCCTACCAGACACTAAAGTAAACCCTAGCTGTTCCCAATCACCTCTCTCTAAATGACCAGTGTTGTTTATGTTTGTGGAGCAGGGACAGAAGGGAAGATGAGGGCGTAGTGTGGAGAGACAGGGGCAAATGTAAGAAAGGAGCCATTTGGCTTTAAGTGTGAAACTCCACACACCTATTTAACAGAGCAAGTCTCCGCTGTGGGCATTTGAGCCAAAGGACAGCAGAGAGATAGGAACAGAAACACAGGCAAGAAGGAACAGAAGATTTCAACAAGAGGTCTCCAGAGCAACAGAGGACTGATATCACGAAGTTGGAGAACCTGTACGAGGAGACAGGGAAGGAGACGACAAGAACTGAAGACTGAGATGTTTCTTTGCAGCAGCTGAAGAGGACGAGTGAAGGGACAAAGAGAGACAGAGAAGATGCTGAGCGTAGAGATGTACCCCAGTTTGACTCTGGGACCTCAAAGGATTGGAGACTGCTTTTACAGAGGTGAGAGAGGAGAGTGTGTGTGTGTGTGTGTGAGAGAGAGAAAGACATCTATGAAAGAACTGTATGCTTTTAGAATCTTAAGTCTGTATCCAAGATTTATTAGCGTACTTTTGAAACACTTTATCAGTCCAACTTAGCTCTTCATCAGTTACAGAGGCATCGAGCTAACTCAGGTGTGTGTCATTCAATGAACAGGCATTTTTATGAGTGTCGCTGGAACCAAAGACTTGGTGCATATCTCTTTTTTTAAGCAACCTGCCATGAGAATAATTTACAGAAATGTACTGCATTCACTTGAGAAAAAGAAATTCTACTCTTTCTTATCTAAATTAACAAGATTATTATCTCAGAATTATAATTTTTTTTCGTGGATCCAAAATTCAGCTCTTTTTTCTTTAAATTAACGAAAAAATTATGGAAAAAAATCCTGCTCTATTTTTCAGAATCAAAAATAGAGCAATTATGAGAACAAAATTCATGAACTAAAATCCGCTGTTTTTAGAATTTAGGAGATTAATATTGCAGAATTATTAGAAAAGTGTAATGGAAACAAAATTCTGCCAATTTTTCTAAATTAAAATGGATGTCAAGATATCATGGATAAAAAAATATTCTGCTCATTTCTCTAAATTATCAAGGAAATTACATTTTATTAGATAAAAATTAATTTAAAAAAAAAACTTTCTCTATTTTTCTAAATTATAGACTTTTTTCCCCCTCAAAATTATGAGGACAAAATTCATTGAGAAAAATCTGCTGTTTTCAAAAATTTGCAAATTATCATCTCAGAATTTTCTCAGAACATCACAGAAAAAAATTAAATGGAGACAAAATTCTGCTTGTTTTTCTGAATTTAAATTATTATCTCGGGATTATAAGAAAGATTTAATGGAAAAATAAATTCTGCTTTTGTTCTTCTAAATTAATGAAAAGCAAGAATTTACAAAATGACTTTGTCAATAATTCAGAAAAAGAAACTTTTTTTTCTCCATGAAAACTTTTCTCATAATTCTAAAAAAAAGTAATCTCATTAATTCAGTCAAAGGAGCAGAATTTTGTTTCTATGGAAAAAAAAACAAGTGAATACATTGCGCTTCCACAGAAACTGGTTTTGGATGTTTATTTAGTTAGTTTATTAGCAGCCAAATATATTTTCAAAAGTGATATGAGCACTGATTGGTCCACTGGTTAGCACAACTGATAAGACTCACAGGTACACAACCTACATTTGCACCTGTGTACGTTTATTTCAACCATTCATATAAAAGATTTTGTATATGTGTGCTCCCACAGACCGGCAGGCTCCAGCCCACATGCCGCTGTTCCCTCCCACCTGTGATGTGGCGGCCAAAGCCCTGCCCCCGAGGCTGCTGGCCCCTCCGCCGGTCCCCAACGACCCCGCCACCAAAACCTCAAAAGATGAGGTGAAGATGGAGCTGGAGAACGCATCTTTATGGAAACAGTTCAGCTCAGTGGGCACAGAGATGATCATCACAAAGAAGGGCAGGTGAGAGAACACAGAGCGCTGACCTTTGACCCCACTCTTATCTCCTATAAGCACCATTCAGTTCATCTGCACAGCTTCTCAAATACATCCTGTTTCTCACATCTTTACTGATTTTTGTCCCAATGTCTTTCCTTCTCTTAGACGAATGTTCCCTGGGCTGAAGCTAAAGCTCTCAGGCTTGAACCCATCTCTCCGTTACATCCTCCTCCTGGACATCATCCCCGTGGACAATTCCCGCTATCGCTTCCAAGGTGGTGGCTGGCAGGCTGTAGGCAGTGCAGAGGCGAGGCTACCGGACCGGGTTTTCATCCACCCAGACTCACCTGCCACAGGTTCTCACTGGCAGAGCCGCATCATCTCGTTTCACTACGCCAAGCTCACCAACAACACACTGGACTCACAGGGACATGTGAGTACTGCGGACTGACCGACCCAGATCAAACACAGCACACAGACCCTCACTGGTAGATTCTGTCTTTATGGTGCATTTTGAATCAGTCTCTTTTCCTTTACTTCCAGATCATCCTGCACTCGCTGCATCGCTACCAGCCCAGAGTTCATGTGATCGAAGCCAGAGATGTGCTGCGGTGGGGCGGAGGGCAACACTCCTTCATTTTCCCTGAGACACAGTTTATCACAGTCACCGCCTACCAGAACAGCAAGGTACCATGATACAATATCTGAAGCAGCAGAGTCACAGTGCCCTGACCATACTTTTCTGAGCAACAATAGAATTTATGCACAATTTAAACAACTGAGAGCCAGGAACACAAGTAGATGAAAGGTACACCAACTGTAACACTGTTTTTTGTTGTTTTCAGACGACAGAGCTGAAGATCAACTCCAACCCCTTCGCCAAAGGCTTCAGAGAGGACGGCATGAACAGCAAAAAGTAACTCAAAATAAATGCCAACACAGACACACTTCACACTGTTGCATACATATTGTGGAGGATCTAAACTCCTTTTTTCTCCCTGCAGACAAAGAGATGCAAGACAGAAGCGCAAAATATCTGACTTGACAGAAACCTTGGATATTGGTAAGTGGGATAACCAGACTCAGGACTCTTTAAATCATTCATTTGGACATTATTTAGTTATCAGATGGGGTGCAGTGGGTGGCTGGGGGGCTCCAGTGTCAAATGCTTTGTCACATAACTAAGTAAATGTTCTTCTGTTGGCCTAATATTTAATTCTGAATATTGGAGACTGTATTTACTTGGCATTGTTGTGGATCCTTGATTTGTAATTAGAGCAGCCCAGATTATTATGGCATGTATTCAAATGTGGCAGATTTGTCAGCTCAACATTAAATCTGTGAACTCCAGAGTAGTAAATAGTAATGCTGTTTTAGCCAAATCCCTACCCTTCTCTTACACATTTCGCCAATTCTTAGATCCTTGCATTGGTTTCCAGTCAAATATAGATCGACATCAAGGCCCTACTTATTGGTCTGGTCTGGGCCCAAAATATATGGCAGTTAAGTCTGTTGAGTACAAGATACGTAGGTCTCTCTGATCTGCAGGGACTGGTCAGTTAGTGGTGCCCAGAGTTTAATACGAATGTGGTGAAACTGCTTTTAGTCTTTATGCTGCCCACTGCTGGAATCCCTGCCCCAAAGAACTAAGATATGCCCGAACTGTACTCATTTTTTAATATGTTTTTTGGGGCTTTTTGCCTTTATTTGATAGGACAGATGTGGCATATAAGGGGGAGAGATGAGGGGGGTGACATGCGGCAAAGGGTTCGAGGGTTGGAATCAAGGCTGCGGCCACTGCGGCAAGGACACAGCCTTTGAGATGAGTTAGATGACATATATATATATCCACATCATATATTATATACAGAACTAATCAAAAGTTTGGACACACTTTTCCATTTACTTGAATGAAAAAGTGTGGTACCGTATTTTTTTTCCTTATCTTTTTCCTATAAAGCACTTTGATATACCTTTGTGTAAGATAAGGTGCTAAATTTATATAAATAAACTTGACTTACCCATGCCACGTAACTTGAGGGTCTAGTCAAGAGTGTAATATTTAGTGCCATCTAGTGGTGAAGTTGCAGATTGCAACCAGCTGAAACTTTTCCCATGTGCCAAACATGTAGGAGAACGATGGGGGCCGAGGCGAAACGCAAAACACAAATGGCTCTGTCTAAAGCCAGTGGACTCTACTTACGAGGTCCCGCTCTGTGTGTAGATATAAAAGCTCATTCTAAGGTAATGAAAACACATCAATTCTCAGTTTCAGGTGATTATAAACTAAAAATAACATATTTATGAATATTATATTTAATTTCTACCAATATATCCCCCTAAATCCTACACACCGGACATTAAAAATAGTAACGGCTGGTGATTTTTGCCTCTTTTGAAGTGACAGGATTGAAAATTAGTCCTACTCAACATTTGTTGTGTTGTGGTTTCAGAATGAAGATAAACAGTTGAAAAAAGATTAGGTCCAAAATAGGACGGAGGCTCTATACAATGATTTTTTTCCCTGGCAACTAATTTGTTCCCTGAGAGAACAAATTCCCCGAGACCCCTCTAGGCTTGGACTGAGCCTTGGATGCTTGGTCAAAACTCTTGCTTCCTACATTGTCTTGACTTGCCTTATCCTAAAACACCACTTTGTCTATTTGTCTCTCTCAGTGAACTGTGATCCGTGCGACTCTGCTGAGCTTCTGCCACAGGTTGTAACCACCAGCTCAGCAGACCTGCAGGCCCTCGCTCTGCCCCCTCTGCCCACACTGCCTGACCCCTCCTGTGCGTTCAGACCAGAGGAGGCCTCTTATCAGGACACACTGGTCCCGGAGCAGCCGCTAGATCTTGGCCAAGCATTCATGGCATCGCAGATGTCTGATATCAACATCACCATGGCCGATGGGATGCAGGGCACACCAGGGAGTGAGGTGGCAAATCATATGATTGAACGGTAGGCGTGCAGAGAGAGAGGAATTCCTAAATTCCTAAATTCAACGTATCTTTTCAGCACTAATGTATGTAACTTTTTTCTGTTTCTCCTCCACAGATCAGACACTATGGGTGAACCAGCATACACCTCCACCTTCCCTGATGTTCAGACCAACTCATCCTCTTTCCCCTCAGCCCCTCTTCCTCAGTCATCCCCCTTCTCCTCCCTCCCCATCCCTGACTCTTCAGATACATCTGATCCCCAGCCTATTGACTACCCCTCCATCCTCTCCTCCTCCCCCACGCTCTCCTCCTCTTCCACCACTACTCCCTCTCTGCAGCAGACCTCCTTCACCTTCCCCACTCCGCCTCCCTCTAACTCCTCCTCACCACAGTCACTCCTGTCCTCCTCCTCCCCCTCTGCCAACACCTACCACGCCATCCCAGAGACAATCAGCCCCCAAACACCTACAGACGCCTCTTTTCCCGCCCCATCTGCGTGTGAGTCGGGTCTTCAGGACCAAATGTCAGTTCATACTCTGCTCACCCAACCTAGTCAGCCGCTGCAGGGTGAAGCTATCACCAGTGAAAATAATTCACCCAGCAATGAGAGCTCAGCAGCGTTTATCTATCCAAATATCCCTCCTGCAAATCCTGATCCGGTTCCAGTTACTGCGCAGCCTCTCCCCAACCACAACTACCCGCCAGCTCCCAGTCTGCCGTGCTCCCTCCCTAATCATGGTGGCCCCACATCCTTTGCCTTCCCCTCCGTCCATCCACAAATGCAAAACCTGCCATTTTCAAATATAGCTCCCACCTCTGCCCTTCACCTCCCAAATCTGAGCCATCAAGCCCAACCTCCCTCCCTTGCTGCTGCTGCTGCTGCTGGCTTCCCTCCTTCCTCCTTCACTCATCCATCATCCTCCCTTCCTCACCCTCCTTTCCAGCCCTCCTCTTGCTTGGCTGTGTCCTCCTCTTTCCAGCAGTCTGTCACCTCTGTACCACCAGCAGCACATCCTCAAAACCTGCCCAATCCCTCCACCTCCTCATACCCTGAAATTGGAGGCATCCCACAGTTTAATCCCGCCGCCCCCTATCGCCCAGATATGGTACTGCACCACCCGTCTCTTCTCCCTCAGCTGGATCCATCGCTCCCCTCCAGTCTTCCCTCCTCCACTCCTCCCCCGGCCCTCTACCCTGCCTTTCCATCTTACCCTCTCCGGCTGTGTCAGGACCCTCACTCGTCTCTTTCCATCCCGTTCAGGCATCTGTATAGACAACACCAGCATGGCCACGCCCACCCCCAGGGGTCCTATCTGGATATGAGCACGAGAGCTGTGTTTTAGTAACATTAATGGTGACTAAATGTTTTGGCTTGATAGCGCTTTTAGGGGTTTTAGCAATGTGTAGCATTAGTTCAAGTAGCCAAATGTACTGTCAGTGTGTGTGTGTGTTTTCTCAAGAATCCAGCTGCTAAACAGATTAAATGAAATTGATCCAAATTTGTAAATAGTTGAAGATTTGCTTTTCAAATATCCATTCCAGTGTGAAAAATTAAAAAAAAAAGTCTGACGCTCCATGCTGTTGTGATTCAATTATTTTCAACTGAAACATTAGACATGTTAAAGATAAAAACTGTGTTTTGCTTTTGCTAACATGTAGATCTTTGGATTGTTGGATCCAACAAGCACCGACCTTCACTCTAAGATTATAAGATTACTAGTCCATACCCACTGATAGGTTTGTCACCTTCTACCTATGCCAGTCCTCAATGCCTGTGCAGTTTCACATAGATTGATCATGTCAGTGAGTAGAAAAACGTGGGACAGACAGAATGACTGACAGACAGAATGACACACAAAATTAGAAAAAACCCAGAAACATTGGGCCACAGGGGGAGCCACAGCGATCAGTCGCATTTTAGCCATTTTTAAGCATTTTTCTGTTGATATAGCTCCACCCAGTTGCCAAATAGAGTTAAATTTAAATTAGAGTTAAAAAGTCACCTTGAGGCGTCCTGTTCTACATATCTAAGAAGTTCAGTAAAAATCGATATGGCAGTTAGGCCTAGATAAGAAATTAGCTCTCTAGTGCCCCCATTTTGTTTGATGGGGTCAATAATAGAGGAGTCCCCTCAGATTATGTGTGGTCATATGCCTACAAAGTTGTGTGGTGATCGGTGAAACCCTTGAGATGTTATACACCTTTATGTGATGAGCCACGCCCTCCACAATATTCATTGCCTTATAGAAGCTCAGTTTTAGTAAGTTTTCCAACTTTTGCCAAGAGGGAACTTTAGATATTGGTCTCTAGATTATGTTCACCGTGTTTCATGCAGATCGGTCAAACTTCCTAGGAAGAGATCGATTTTAAGTGTTTTTCAAAAAATTCAAAATGGTGGAAAATCTATAGCATCGGAAGTTATGGGTTCTTGAGGCAAATTTGTTCCTCATGAGGAGAGGCATCTCTGTGCAAAGTTTCATGTCTCTACGACATACGGGGCATGAGATATGACCATTCAAAGTTTGAAATTTCAATTGGTTGCTATAGCGCCCCCCTTTGGCCAATTGATGTAATATTGCTTCATTCGCATCCTCCCATGATCCTCTACCACTGTGCCAAATTTCACATGGATTGACCAAGTCAGTGAGGAGAAAAACGTGGAACAGAGACACAGACAGAGTTCTCGTCATTATATAGTAAGATAAAGCCAAACCCTGTTCTTTTTTTCCTAAACCCAACCATGTGTTTTAGTTGTTGGAGGGAAAAAAAGTCAGTTCAAGGTGTTGTACTGACGTAGTGCGTTTCTTTTGAAAGAGACTGTATGCAAACAATATATTTCCGTGTATTTTGAAAACAGACAACGCATGTAAGAGGCAGAACTTGACATGGTCTCCATTCTAAAGACAGTTCTTACATGCAAAAACAGTGTGTGTTTCCTTTACTGCTTCAGATGGACAGTAATCCTTTTGATTTTTCAGTTATGACAGACCAGATGTAGAAAAGCTTTTTAACAGATTGCTATGATCACCTTGAACTGCCTTTCATTTCTGCTTGCAAGATTACTTTAGTATCCCATGAGTGCGCTGCCCCTCAGTGTTTGAGAGAGAGTATTGTGATGCCTGGCTGGTCAGCAGTGCCAGAGTCGCAGAGATCTGAGTGACATGCTTGTGAAATTATTGGACTTCCAGTCTGTCAGGTCAGAGATATGTGACAGAGATGGCGACAGGCAGCACTTAATCATTTCTTATTCTGGCTGCTTTGCTTTGTCTTTTGAGGAAAATATGTTTAAACTCAAACTCCCTAGAATATGACTACTTTTTTCAGAGTGTTTGTTATGTGTCCTTTTCTCTTCCTGGGCCTGTTAAAGAGTCCTTAATTTAAGTTCTAAGATTTTGCATGTGCATTTGCAAAAGCTTGTACAAAATTTCAAAAATCCTTAAATCCAAATCTGTTTAAAAGCAACACAATTGTAGCTACAATTATAAAGGCAACAAGTTGAATTCTGCTACTTCACCCACTTTGAGTGCACTTTGATCTGAATGTCTTATCAAAGCTGAGATTTTCTTTTAACAGCTGAATTTATTCCAAAGCTTTAACCAAAAAAAAATCCCAAAACCTAACTAGTGTTCTTCAGGACAAAATAAGATGTTAGTGTCCATTTAGTTGATGTTAAACCAAACACTTGTGGGTTGATGCTAAGGGTCAACTTGATGTTTACCTAAATGCAGTCACTCATTAACCCGTGTGTAAGCCAAAAGATGACCACTCAAATCACATCTGCTTGGCTTTGCATCATTTAGGATCTTCTGAGAGATGCTTTTGAGAAGGAGGGTAAGGTGTTTCTGCTGATTTATATCTGTTGGAATTTTAGTGTCAATGGAAGACGCGTCTGGTAGTTTTGGAGAAGCCTAACAGACAATGAATTCAAGCTGTTTTGATTTTTGCTTTGTTTTAAAACTATCCTTTTCCTCATCCAACACATTCTGATATGAGAGGATAATCTCTTCCTCCTGGGCTGATCACTCAGCCTCTGATAATGTCTCTTTGACACTCTGGATCATTGTATTTCTATCTAACATAAAGCTTCTTCAGCAGGGAGACGCAACACACCTTAAAATTTCAACCAAGGAGGATCTACACAAACACTTCAAATCATTGAGACTCCACCTACAAGCAGAGTCTGTAACACAGAAACATTCACATACACACTTGTCCAGTGATGATGATGTGCTCTCGCCTGCGCCCCTCGCTCCCTCACCTCTTGTCATGGAGGCTGCTGGGTACCACGGCCTCGAGGACGGTGGTAGAGAAGCAGCCTGAGGTTCTCTCAGCAACTCTGGCCTTTGAGGATCCCAGTGCCTTCAGAGTGAAGAGTTGGGGTGAGCTGCTCCGTGCGCTGGGCATCTTTCGCCTTTGCTCCTTCCCTGTGCTCGTCAACAACAGTGGGAAGGTAAGACTTGAGTTTGGCACTTGGGATTATTATTTGGAGGAACATTATATGAATAAGAGAGCCACAGAGAGATGTATCTTAATCTTTCCTGATGAACTTTTGGTGCTCCTTTAACTGGAATGTTGTGAAGGCACTGACTGTGCTGACTGTTGTTACTCCTTGTTTGTATAGTTGCACTGTGGTGTAAGTTTGAAAATAAGTGTTTTTGTGCAGGACTGCAACTAATGATGTTCGTAATGGATTAATCTGCTAAATATTTTCTGAATTTTTTGGTTTGAGAAACACATTTAATTATTGAAAAGAAAAGCAGCAAATCCTCAAATTTCTGAAGCTGGAATCATGAAATATTTTTGCATGTAAAATGACTTAAAGGTCCAGTGTGTGGGATTTAGGTGGATATATTGGCAGATATTGATTATAACAAGTTTGTTTTCTGCAGTGTATAATCACCTGAAAACAAGAATCGGTGTGTGTTTGTTACTTTAGAATGAGCCGTTTATAACTACATAGGGAGCAGATTCTCGTCTACAACGTCTGCTATGTTTCTACAACACATTCTCACTCCGACTTCGTCACATATTGATGTGCTTGGTCATAGATTTTCCACGTCCACATACGACGTGTGGTTGTGTTGGTGTTGCGGTTGCTGACGTTCTGGGACACCGTGTCAAGTTCTGCCTGTTACATGCATTGTCTTCTTTCAAAATACATTTCTGTTTTCACAGGAAATTTACCGTTTACATACAGTCTCTTTCAAAATAAATGCAATATGTCAGTACAACAACACGAATTGATGCTATTTTTCCTTTAACAACAAAAACACGTGGGGAAAAAAGAACAGGGTTTGACTTTAGAATCTTACGGGACATGAACACCGCTCCCCTGGGTGAAAGTCAGTGTTTGTTGGACCTATTCACCACCAGTCCCGCCCGCCCCACTCGGATATTTGCCGCCTTAACTTTTGTTCTTGTCCCGCCACATTTCCCTGATGCCGCTAGGTGCAGTTAAACTATAACGACAACCAGCCATGCCAATGTGAAAGGACGCTTTTTTTCGTTGGTTTGTAACGCCGCAAGTCACTGCCTATGCCCCGAATTTCGACGACTTCGGAGTGAGACCAGGCTTGTTTCTACAGTAACCCAGAATGGACAAACCAAACACTGGCTCGAGATAGGGCTATTCTCATTTTCGCATCAGCCCCTCTGTGACAAGCAGTGTCGGATAAACACTGATTTTTTAAATTTTATTTATTTATTTTTTCATGAAACTGCTTTATTCAGTGTTTTAACTAGTTTAAATCACCGGGCCATTTGTTTTGGAGAGGAAGAGACCTCTGCCAATAATTCAGCTCATGATAAAAATCTTCTCAGCATCTGGATCTTAAGTTATCATAGAAAAAAGGTGAGCAGACATCAGCAGGTGTTGGGCAAGCAACCCATTTTTTCCGGTTTTAATCACCTAGTCTGTTTGTTTTGGAGAGGAAAAGACCTCTGCAAATAATTTGGTAGAAACACTGAAAGGAACACTGTAGGAATCCAAACCAGGAGTTCAGACTTAGAACATGGCAGCAATTTCAGCTGGTTGCAATCTGCAGTCCTCACCACTAGATGCCACTAAATCCTACAAGCTGCTCCTTTAAATGAGAGGTAGTAAGTGACATGAAAAGAAAAGACTCATGTGAAGTACCTAAAAAATTGTAGAACAGTACTCGATTACATTCCACCAAGGAATCAGTGGATCCACCTCATGAGTCTCCATCACTCTCCTTCACCATTATTCTTCTCTTCTTTTAGCTGATGTCAATAACACGCAAACTCCTGGGGAGGAGGGCGTTTTCCTTTCTGCTGCGGCCCACTGTGTACGCCCAGTTTGTGGCCGGAGAGAATGAGAGCGAGATCTCTCAGTCCATGGAGAAGATGAGCCTGCTGGGACTGAGGCCCATGCTGGCAGTGCCAATCGAGGAAGATCTGGGAGAGAGCACAGGGTATGACTAATGGTTAATAATTAAGTCACTGTGATCAGGCTTGACAAAACAGAAAATGACAGGCCACCACATACAAACATGAAAAACGAACAAACTTAACAACAAAACAAAAAAAATTAACAAATTTAACTGGACATTGTAATTGCAGGACACATACATACAACAAAATCCAACAGAGTGGAAGCCAAGGGACGAGATAGACTGGCTGACTGCCACCAGCTGCTGGAGGGAGAGGTCTATTGCCTAACATATTGCCTAACAAACATCTTAGAGAACATGATAAAACCTGTTGGTAGCCTGTTGGTTTGTGAATGTGTTTTCCATAGTGCTGTTGACTTCATTATGTGGTGACTAATCTGGTCATGGCTTAAGGTTTGCTTGTTTGTTGCTGATATTAGCCCTTTCATCCATGAATTATTACGACCTCAGTCAAGATTTTTTTCTTTGTGTTGAACTTTGCTCCTGACGCAGCTTCTCCCCTCTCTTTCTACACCCCCTTTAACAGCTGTATCACTCCTTAGATGTTACTTGATGTTTCCAGATTTTATTTACTTACCATGGTCTCCTATTATAGAAGGATTGGCAAGATATTCGTGAGCTGTACAGCATTTCTTGCTTTCTGTCGGCCATCTTGGTTCTGAAAGACTTGAGAGACTGACAACACCTGGCCAGTGGGTGGCAGCATATAGCATGACACACTAGGATCCAATGTAATGACTTAAATGCAACAATAGCATCAAAACCCGTCAGCTGTGTATGAAAGGGTTAGAGGTCATTAAATAAATGGATTGTTATTGCAAATTCTGTGCTGATTTAGGAAGTGCCACTTTTTGACATATTGTAGCGACTGCAGCAGCACCAGTGAAGTCTGCACAGCCCCTGATGATGGACTCGCCTTTATGGAGTCTGACAGTTGTGTGGAAGGGTTTGAGTTCTAGATCAACCTCTTTGTACAGTGCAGCTGTGGCTGACAACAGCCAGCAATACATAATCTTCAAATTAGGAATAAACCTGCCTCCTGTGTGAACTGTCCATAACTGAAGGGCAGCCCTGTGTTTCTGTATTTTGACATCGATCATAGTGCTGATATTTGAAGTTGAGGGCCACTGCTCTACACTCCTGTGTTACAAGTGAGATGCTCTTGCTTGTAGAAAAGGAAAGTACGGTATCGCCTCATGTTGCTTTTTGTCACCACCAGAGAGAAGAGATATGACGACAACATGGAGGCCATGTTGGAATGTGTGCGGATTTCCCATGGCAACGCCTGGAGCAAAGACCCGATGATGCAGCTGAAGGTCACAGCCCTGCTCAGCCCTGAGCTGTGTGTAAGGCAACGCTGTCCATCACCATTCATTATGTTTTTAGGAAATTACTAATTTGACTAATTAGTCGAGAAAGATGTTTTTAGTTAAAGCTGCAAGCACGTCGGAGGTGTTGGCAGGACGCTGTTCAATGCAGCCCTACATTTCTGAGACAGCTGGACACTGCGCGCATGAGTTAGATGTTATTAACTGTGTGTGTGTTTGGCGCCCGTAATCATGTGTCACAAATTCTTCACCACTTCCTGTGTCTGCTATATAGCACCTGAGAACATGAGTTAAACATATATTGTGTTGCTGTACGTCAACTGTGGACCAGGTAATGCAAAATGAATGTAAATCAAATAATATTTGTAACATAAGGCTGACTTCCTGTTGCCAGTAGTTGGTGTTATGACTATACCTCAGTATAGGCCTGGAGTCTTATCCAGCTTTAGGAAATTTGGGGCAGATTGGACTATGTATGCTCAAGTTACAACAACTTCTGTTGTATGGCAAAATGCGCTAAATGGCTTCCTCGCCACGGTGACCTCATTCCATGAAACATCAAAATTTCTTGACTCCTGAAAGACAGACAAAGAGAAAAATCTTTTCAAATCTTTTCATTGTTACGGTCTTGAGAGTGTACTGCCCTAAATTGAAGTTTATCTGATTAATTCTCTAGGGGGAGTTCGTTAAAGTAAAGCACCTGTAAATTAAACAATAAAGTTGCAAAGGCAATTCAAAATGGCTGACTTCCTGCTGGGTTTAGGGTACGTCTTCAAAAGTCCTGGGGTGTTACATGTGCCTACCGGATTTTGTAAATCTATGTGAAACATACCATGAGGCTTCTTCATTAAAATTTTGCAGGAGGCGCTACTGAGCAATTTTAACACACCTGAGCATGAGACTCATAGAATATCAAAATTGTCACCAGTTTTGATGCATGTGCAACATTTCAATACCTTTTTAGCATCTCAGAACCTCAAAAATGCTACTCATTCACATAAATAATAAGTCCTTGCATTACAATAGAGTCCTCGCATCGTCCCTGCTTGGGCCTTGACTATCGTTCAGTAGAGGGGGGCTATTAACATAACATTTATTTAGTACACTAACTTTTTTTTCTGATCATTCTGGTTACAGGGAAAACCATTTGGGAAATTCACAGGCTTTTGAGGTCAAACAGTATCTGAATGTAGTTCAAGTACGTGGGAAAAAAGATAAGACTACACATTTTAGTCTTTGAAGTGTGCTGTTATGTCCATGGCCAGTTTGTTCTTGAATTTTGTCTTTCTTGTCACTGACGAGTCTGTACTGCTCGTATCAAGGTGAAACTCACAACCCTCATCGCACAACAACCATATGACCTGAATCTCCTTGTCAGAGCCATGGATGGAGAGGTACGTCCGCAGTATGTCAGATGTCTTACTTTACCCCAGTTTATAAATATACTGTACATTTACAGTGTTGATGAGGGTGATTCGGTCTCTTTTAGCAAATCAACTTCCCTGGTTTAAATGAAAGCGAAGTTACCCATTTCCTGTGTGGTCTGCAGAGACTCAACAAAATAGCAGAGGTACAGATGTAAAGGATCATGGGTAAATTCATGTTTCATGGAAGAACTGCAGCAAACTGATATTTCATATTTCTGAATTACTACTTTGCATCTTGAACAAATCTATTTCAAAGATCTGTTGTGCTTTTTCAGGCAAGTATAAACAAAGTCCGAGTCCTGGTTGATGCAGAGTACACCTACATGAACCCCGCCCTCTCTCTGGTCACCATGGCAATGATGAAGAAGTTTAACAAAGATGGCGCCTGGATTTGGAACACATATCAGTGTTACCTGAAGGCAAATATCTTTAATCTGTCTTTTCATTTTCTAAATATCAGAGACTAAGACTAAGTGAGCATTCTCTTACATTATCAAGTATGCCTCTCTTTGTCTGTCTTTCAGGAGTCAAGGTCTCTCCTGTTAGAAGCTCTGCATCTGTCCAACAAAGAGGGCTTCTGTTTGGGGGTCAAGCTGGTACGAGGAGCCTACATGGACAAAGAGAGGAAGCTGGCAGAGAAAGAGGGTCGTGTTGACCCCATCCACAAGTGCTGGGAGGACACCAATGACAGGTGGGTAAGAGGCAGCAGGTCATTAACCACAACCAGGCAAATGCATCCCAGATAACACCATAACTATGAAAAACTGAGACTAGCACTCGTCTTGGTTTGGTCAATTTTACCAATGTACCTGGATTCAGGCAAGTCAACTCAGGTGCATTAGTGTCTGTTACATATAGTAAACTTGGCTTTATTGAAAACACACATTTCTGAAAGTAAACCAACCTATTTTATCTGTTTGTGTTTGTGCAGTTATAATGACTCGCTGAATGTGATGCTGGAGGAAATATCCAAGAAACCTGAACGCTTCAGGATCATAGTTGCCACTCACAACGAGGAGTCAGTGAGACGAGCTGCTGAACGGTTAGACTGCAAAATCACATGGCACCCGCTGTCATTTACGCCTCATTATTATATCTGAGAGGCTACATACTGCTACTTAGCAACAGATACAAGTAACTTCTTAACAACAACACAAAACACCAGTTGTATCAGTGGTACCAAACCTTTCTGGTTCATGACTCCTGAAATAAAAAAAACAATAATTTAAGATTAGGGGGAAGACAGAAAATAGCACAAGATTTTATAGCATACATTTGTTTTTCTGCTTCCTTCTTCAGTTAAAGGGGAACACCATCAAAATCTGTTTACAGGTATTTAGCTTTTTGTGGCTCCAGAGGGAATTGCATCAAGTGTGGTAAATTTCCTAAAGTGATGTCACCTGAGACTTTTCAGATATCTAGGAAGTTAAAATAAAATCTGGGGGTGTGAAGTTTAAAAGAAGTAAACATACCAGACCTCTGTAGCCTGCACCTCAGCCCTGCTTGAGGCTACATTAGCCACAACTAGCATAAAGGCCTGGACACAGCAGGATTTTAAAACACTGAAATTTCGCTGCAAAATTAGTTCATCCAGGAATCGTCACGATCAGAGGATCCGCTGAGGGAGACAAAATCTAACTATGTGAATTAATGTTCCACGGAGAGTTCAATTTTAACACACACACACACACACTGACCAACAGCAAGCTGTCTTGACACCTTTGAAGGGCAGAGTAGAGGAAGCTAACTTAGCCGCACCATGCATCAGTAAAATCGGTTCCACTACTGAGCAGTGATCAGACAGTTATGAGACTCAATAGTGCAAATATGTCTTTGAAAAAAGAAGTTGTGACTAAGTAACAGTTAGCTCATCAGGCACAGCACTTCATCACCAGCCTTTTGAGTGGCACACCAAGTTTCTAACTCCCACCTTCCCTTCATGGGATCAGACCTGTGTTCCCTCTTTTTCCATCCCAAAGTAGGCCCTATGGTCCCTCAACATCAGAGCTGACTCTTCCATATCTGGGTTAGGGGTGTAATGTTAAAATCTGTCTATAGCTTTTTGAGGTATCATGCTAACAACTGATTGACAGACAGACAATACACAAACAGGCAGGGGTGAAAACATTACTTAGCGTAAAACTTAAATTAGTAGCCCAGGCTATTATTTGCTTAAATCACTGAAGTCAACAGGCTTATATTTGGGACAGGCCTTTCATTACTTCTGCGCAAAACTGTTGCTCAGCTAAGTTGGGAAAGAAGATGTGCAGCATCTAACGTTAGCTCAAGTGGGTAGCCAACAAACTAGCTTTAAACATCCAAATAACTTCTATAAAGATGAACTGCTTGGCAACCAGACCAGGCCTCTAATAGAGACAGGCCTTTATTCGTCAAAATGTGTAGCCACACTGGGCTAGGAAAAGGGACTGGATATTTAATTGGGAGTAGGCTTTTAAATTAAGTTCTACAATAATTGGTGGAGGTACTGATTTGAGGAAACATAGTAAACTGTCAGCGGTCCACTTGCATTGTGGGTAATGCAGGCATGAGGCAATGATATCCTGATTTTGATTGTCTACAACCCCTTTAGTTTTGCTACCCCTAGGTTTGGTATCAATACTTAAAGTGATGTAGCTGTTTTGTATTTCATCTTCAGGATGAGAGAGTTGGGGATAGACAACGATGGAGGCTCAGTGTGTTTCGGCCAGCTGTTGGGCATGTGTGATCATGTCTCCCTCACACTGGGTGAGATCTGCCTCAACTGGCATTCTTTATATCAGGGGTTCCCAACTGGTCCAGCCACAGGTCCAGATTTCTTCTTAGTCACTACTTCAAGGTCCACAGAGTTTAATACATTCAACGTCATACTTGCGTTCGGCCATATCATCGAGCTAGTTTGCTGTCTCTGTCAAATAGTTGCCCGTTAGTCACTCACTCTACAACAGGAAACGGTACTTCAGATTAAAAGCTCTGTGCTGGAAGTTCACTGTACTTCAAAATAAAGTGAGTTTTTCACAAACTTTACACATTTGTAAGTCACTTGCGGTCCATTCGGAATGTACCCTTGACCCACTTCTGGATTGCGACCCACCAGTTGGGAACCACTGCTTTACAACCTTCAGTTGTAGGGCAACAGCTCTGAGCACCCAACTTTTCTTCATTTAAACTGCTACAGGCATGATCTGAACGCTAAACTACTCTCTCTCTCCCCTCCAGCTAAAGAAGGTTATGCCGTATACAAGTCAGTACCCTACGGCTCAGTGGATGACACACTCCCCTACCTGGTGCGTCGAGCTCAAGAGAACCGCACCGTGCTGCAGGGAATCCGCAAAGAGAGGGACCTACTGAGGAAAGAGCTCTACAGGAGACTGAGTCTGAGGAGAGGTACCTAATAAGCTACAAGCAGAAAGAGCAAACAGAAGAATCATTGGTGCTGAACCAGTGGGCACTCAGGAAAAGGAAGTCACATGGGAACAAGAGCGAAAAGTTCAAATCAAGTAACACTTACATATTTCTTGAGTCATTAAGTTTGTAATATCCAAGGATTTGAAAGCCATAACTTACTGTATGCTGATGAAAAACAGAAGTGAATGTTATAAAGGATCAAACTTGCAATAGGTGATGTAGTTTTGATCTAAGTGAGTGTGTGGTAAACTGAACAACGATTTCATGACAGCTAAGAACAATAAGTCCAACATTATATGTTTTGTTAAGTTTGATGGACAAGCTGCTGTACATTAAAAACTGTTAATACCTTCATGTTTTATAGAAATAAACTGCTTAAATTTATGGAATACTTATTTTCATTTTACCTGCAAATCTAGTAAAACAACACTTAGTCGCCCAGACCTCTGAACATCTGTCTCAACCGATACAAATATACAGAGATTGGCGCTTACATCTGTACATGGATAAGAGTGTTAAACACGTCCCCAAAAGCAGCTGTTTACACCAATAGCATGTTATCTCAATATTTCTGTTTAAACGGGGGGACCAGGCAGGGGCGCTCTCCCCTCTTTTGTTTGACCTGGCCATCGAGGCCTTAGCAATCAGGTGTGCTGAAAAGGTACGGGGCATCACAAGGGAAGGGCGGGCACACAAATTAACACTGTACGCGGATGATCTTCTATTGTACTTGTCTGATCCAGATGTCTATATCACGGTAAAAGATAAATCCTGCTAAGAGTCTGATCTTTCCTATCAATGAACTAGCAAAATCAATGTCATTTGAGCTATACAAATATGCAGAGAAACTCTTAATGCTGTGAATATATTGACATGAGAAAATCCTACCGAGCAGTATTTCTAAGGGTGTGCAATATGGGGTGCCGTTTGTAAAGTGTCTCACGCTGAAAATAACATCAACATTTTGCCACATTTAGCTTCAAAAAATGTTTAAAAAAGTATTGTGAATTTTTTAACTTCACCTTTTACCACATTTACAGCAATATTTGTTAACTTAGAAATGTATTAAATAGTTAAATCTAAATATTAAATGTGGCACCTAAATGTTAAATGTTAAATCTAAATATTAAATCTAAATCTAAATGTTAAATCTATATGCTAAATATAAATATAAATATAAATGTTAAATATAAATGCTAAATATAAATGCTAAATATAAATATAAATATTAAATCTAAATCTAAATCTAAATGTTAAATCTAAATGCTGAATCTAAATGTTAAATGTTAAATCTAAATGTTCTGGGTGAAACTAAATATTTAGCTAATATGCAAATTCACACTGCCGGTCACCGGAAGTACCAAAATAAAAGCTCTAGATGGTCAGACTGTGTTTATAGAATCAAATAACGAATTAAAACCAACTTATCGGGGGAAATGGACACTTGAACATACATTAGCGTGATAATAGCTACCTAAAATAACAAGAAACATGTTTGGAGAAATTTTATTTGACATGTACTTTGAGTTGTGAGTGTCCCTTCAGAGGGACTAACAACCTAAGCTAAGCTAACAACCGTTAGCTTTTAGCACCGTTAGCAGTGTCTGTAATGACCCATTAACTCTTAAACGGTCCGTGAAAAAAATATTTTTTTCCAGCGAACAACTCAAAGTACATATCAAATAAAATTTCTCCAAACACGTTTCTTGTTATTTTAGGTAGTTATTATCACGCTAATGTATGTTCAAGTGTCCATTTCCCCCGATAAGTTGGTTTTAATTTGTTATTTGATTCTATAAATACAGTCTGACCATCTCGAGCTTTTATTTTGGTACTTCCGGTGACTGGCAGTGTGAATTTGCATATTAGCTAAATATTTAGTTTCACCCAGAACATTTAGATTTAACATTTAACATTTAGATTTAGCATTTAGATTTAGATTTAATATTTCAATTTAACATTTATATTTATATTTAGCATTTAGATTTAACATTTAGATTTAGCATTTAGATTTAGATTTAATATTTAGATTTAACATTTAACATTTAGGTGCCACATTTAATATTTAGATTTAACTATTTAATATATTTCTAAGTTAACAAATATTGCTGTAAATGTGGTAAAAGGTGACGTTAAAAAATTCATAATACTTTTTTAAACATTGTTTGAAGCTAAATGTGGCAAAATGTTATGTTATTTTCAGCGTGAGCCACTTTACAAACGGCACCCCATAGTGCAAGGCCCTGTTTGTTTCAGTTTAATCAAACTCAAGTTTGTTTGCCTAAGTGCGGTTCCTTTGGGCAGGTGCACACCAAAACAACCAGACTAAGACCTTCTTGAAGAGGTGGTCTCGGTCCGGTTACAGTCAAACTCTGGTGCGGTTTGTTTGTGGTGAGATTGTGTTCCGACCTCGATCTGAACCAACTGCAATCACATGACACATTGTTTGGGTTAAACATGAGCATGTTACAGTCCTGGAGGATTATTAATGTGCACCTCCTCCTGTACTGCCTTAATATGCACATTCAGCACATCCAATGCATCAAAACATTGTTTTCTAGCTGGAGCCGCATCTCGTTTTCAAACTGTATGGTTTGACTAAAATGAACAATAGCAGCAACATAGTCCACGATGACCAGCGCTAAAATCAACCTGCGTAGTTGTCCCTCCATTGTGACATTAGAAAGTGTCACATTTATCTTGCAAGTGTACTCTTCTTCAACAGTTTTTTTTTTACTTCCTGGATTTTTCCCACATGGAAATTCTGACCAATCAAGAGCATATTTCTTGCGCAGGGCATTTGATCTGGTTTGCTTGCAAATGCTGCCGTGAGAACATGAATCAACTCTAGGCAATTTTAAAACTTAGCAACAAAATTAGTCCCTGATTCAGACCAAAGCAGGACAACTCTAGGTCTAAAAGCACCCTAAAATTAGATGGCAGCCATTGTCTTAAAATCAGGGAAAAAGCTCTTCTGTGTAGCAGAAAGGCATTCAGTCAGTTATCTATGCAATAACAAACACACCAAACCATCAAAGCTGTTCTTGATGACTAATTAGTAACAAGAACATGACAGTGGAGGTGATACAGTGACTGAGTCTAATGTTTGCTGGTTACTCTTCGCCAGAGTCTCATGGATGTTTGGCTGACCTATTTACATTTTACCTTGTGGGGGTGGGATGAGTGACACTCTCACACATTTGTACAGAAAGAAGAACTTGTTCAAACGAGGAAAATTCCATGGCATTTGGAGTATAATAATAAGCCTTTGATAATATGTGGCTCACACCAATGCCTTTTGGCTTAAAACCTGCAACAGGGTGTTGGCAGCTCAGAGAGAATTTGGGTTATTGCCATGTGTAGGTTTAGGTTTCCTCATCCTCAACTCTCACACCATATTTATGCTCTGCAATTAATACATTTTGGTCATAACACAAAGACACACTCCAGTTTTTTCCTTTTGAAATTGCCTAAAAATCTGGGGCAGTATTCCCAAAGCTTCCTGATACAAAGAGTTGCTCCTTGTGATGAAATAGTGACATTTTCTTCTAATCTCTCCTTAAAGTTAAGACTAGATCCTAAATCACTCCTATGGTAGGATTCCTTACTAAAAAAAAATTAAGCTAGGGTAGGATCTCTGAGAGTATTCTCAGAATGTTTGTGAATACAGCCACAGTTCCTTAAGTTTGTAGCTTCATTAAAGTTCTGAGAAATATGAAAGAAAATCAGGGGCCAGATGAAAATCAGGGGCCAGATTCACAAACATTCCGAGAACACTCAGAGCTTCAAACTTAGCCCAAAGTTCTCAGAGCAACTCTGAGCAAGGAAGGGACAGAAACCTTGACCTTAGTGAGGAGGTGCGGATGATAAAACATTGAACAGATGTGATTGGTTGTCACTTACAAGCCCCTTTGTGAACCTGCCAGGTGTGGACACCCAGTGGAAATTAAATGAACTGCAAAATGTGAAAGTGTTGTCATTGTCAGTTTGATCACTATGCTGATGGAAGGTTTCGACAGACTCAAGTCATCACTGCTACACTGTTTTTATAGAGTTGGGTGGGAAATGTGTGCATACCCCTAATAACATCAACCACACATACTATTCCTGCAGGATCAAATCTGTAGCATTTTATTTACCGTCATCCAGTGTATTGAGAATATTTATCTAACCTCTTTGTGTTTCCGTTTTCTCCTCTGATTAAGAAATTCTGAAGTCTCTTAAAAGTCCTCCTCCCTGCTCCTTACAGTTTTTCAACTTTGAAGCTACTTTTAAGGTCTAAGATGCTCTGTGATTAATTTCTTCCTTTACCAGGACCTAGCCTTAACTTTGTATTTTGTCACTAGGAGGAACTCTTTGTACCAGGAAGCTTTGTGAATGCGGCCCCAGGATGTCGCTCCAGAGAGCAGTATTTAATGTAAAGAGAGAACCAGACACATTTACCTTATGGAGGACGAGACCCTTCTGTTTTCAGCAACTTAATTTTTCTTGTAAATTTATCAGTCCATCAACACACAAACTCTGCCCAAAGAACATAAACAGTCAATGGGTAGGTTAAAATGCACACTTGTATTCCACTGTAGTTCAGATCTGACAATATTCTGAATATGATACAGATCAGCATATTTTGGATATTATGAAAGGCTTCGAGATCAAAAGGCTTTTGGATACACACAAATATTGTAACACAAAACTTTTCAATAAGGAATGATGATAAACGATAAATGATAAAAAATTGAATATATTGCGCACGTAAATTTAGTCAGTGAAACCAAAGGTGATGATTATTGCTGACAGGAGGAGGTTGGGTTTACCTTATTGATTTAGTTTCATGCTTTGATGTCTTCTTTAAACGGATTTACACTAAAACAAAGCAGTCAAAAATGCGGTTTCATTCTTGTCACTGTTTATTTAAGTACAAGTCAACAATACTTGACCCGTCTGTCACCTGACCGCACTGCCACAAGCCAGCCACACTGCAATGCCTTCATTATACAATCCTCTATTAGCAATAATAACCTTAAAAACTCTTCACGTTAGTACAAAGGAGCTGGCCATACTGAAAAACCAAACTATACCGTAGCAGTGCAGTTCAGCTGTTTCAGGATCAGCTGAAAGCTGTTTTGAGTCAACTAACGGACAACAGCACACAACCAAGTGTCAAGCACAGAAACCAAGGTTGTTGTTATGGAATGAAGACTAGTTAGGTGGAGATGCTGAAATCCAAACGTTCCAAGCTCAGTAATTGTTTTGGTGGTTCTGATTTCTGTAGCCGCCTCGCTGGTAGCCTCCCTTATTCTGCTGGTAACCACCTTTCTGATCTGTGAACATGGAGAGGGAATGATTATCTTCAGGCAGCCACATAATCAGATGACAAAAAGCAAATCACTTCAACTCACACTGTTATTGTTTAAACACAATTTCAAAGACACCGTCAGAACTGCTGTTGGATGGTCAAATAGCTTTGAATCACTTTTCAGTGTAGCCGTTCTGAACAGGTATGAACAGGTATAAACACCATGAATTTGCTCTGTTGGGGCAAAACCCGACCCTCATCCTTAATCTAACATTTTAATGCATTACAAGTTAGTTACTGATTAAATGCAAACAAACTCAGTCAGCAACGTGGTTAAAAGGAGCAATGAATCAACAGTACACAGCCTCTGCAGAGGATTAGAGGCATGTTGGGAAGGTCATGGGGTCCAAACATTTTTATATCCAAAGTGCAACCTCAGTGTGGCTTCACATACCTCTGTTGTAAGATTTGTTCTGTTGGTAGCCACCTTTCTGATCTGTAATGCATGAAACAACCAATTATTATTGTTTATAAAACCGCACTGTACAACTTTTATTAGCAAAAATAGCATGACAAATGTTCCCGGAAGTTTACAAGGTAAAGTACTGGTACCATTTGGGAAGAACAACAAGCAAACACACATGGTATATATGGCATACGGTGAAGTGTGTTGTCCAAACCCACCTCTGTTGAAGTAGCCTCCATAGACGCCTTGTTTGAGGTCGAAGACGCGCTCGTTATTCTCCACCAAGCTGCCCAGTTTCTCAGCCAGCTGCAGTGCCATGTTCTGCAGGGAGGTGGGCTCTGTGCGGTGCATCACCACCGTCTGTGTGGGTTGGTCGAGCGACGCCTGTTGGCAAGAGGACAGAAAATATTAAGAACTCTTTCACTAAAAGAAAAATAAAATTTGTGCATGTGAAGATGTACTGGAAATCCCATTATGGACGTTCTATTGCATCCATACTGATAAAAATTTACTCCAAAAGAACAAAGACATAAAACCCACCATCAGCTCCTCGTTGATGATCATCTTGCTGATGATGCTGTGAACTGTGGCTATCTCCAACTCAAACATCTCAGATAGTGTCCCCATGCTGGAGGACAGATACAAAAAATTAAAACACTAGTATTTCCCCAATAAAAAAATGTGGTAATGCAACAGAATCGAGCCTGCTATCCACAAGGCAGCCTGTTCAGTTCATTACACACACTTAACAGATCTGCAGTTTAGGTACATGTCCATACGGGTTATGTACCAGTTCTAAAGGAAGTAACCCACAAGTGTTTGGTGGAAACAGGGCTTAGGTGGACACAAACTGAGGCTTCATACTTCATACTGTTCTACACAAACCAACGCTTTAGTTGTGTCTGACACTTGCATCTTGTTCTTACCTGATGGAGTCATAAACACTGCTGTACGTGAACAGATAAGTCCTCAGTGACTCCTCTTGGATCTTCCTATTAAAAGGAAACAACCAGGAAATTCAGAAAAAAACAAATTACGCAGGGCAGAACGATGAATTCGTATTTGTAAATTATAACTGAATTGCCAGAGTAAATCATTATGGCGTGATCCGAAGCTTAATGAGACTAAATAATGATCAATTGGAAATAAATTAACTGATGGATAAGAATAGTTTGTGCTAACCTGACGAGCATCTCTCGTACTCGCTGCGTCTCAGGAAACAGGTCCCAGACCTTACTGTTCATCTTCTCATTGATGATGAATGAGTGGCAGGTACGCCAGTCTCCCATCTTCATGGCCTTGCTGGCTGCCACCACGTGCTCCCTCATGCTCTCTGGGGGTCCTGGAAGACAAAAAGAGCTTGAGTTATCCTCTCAGGGTTCTCTATGGCTAAAACATGCTGGTGTTAGGAGTCATGAGAGGTCAGGTACCCAGCAGTGGCTGTCTCTCTCCCACTCTGAGCTGGTGATGGAACTGCTTGCTGATCATCCTGCGGCGGGCATCAAACTCGTGGGCGGCCATGTAGGGGATTTCCAGCAGCATGGCGGACACCAGGTACACACACTCCAGCAGCTCCAGGTTGATGTGCATGTGGAATGGCACCTGTTGGAAAGGTCAAAGCAATGTTAAGATAATGTTGCAAGGCTCCGTACAACCTGACATCAAGTCTGTACTTAAAGTGCTTCGCTGACACATAAGCTCTATAACATCAGATTCTTAAGTTCAGCAATGCCAGATTTCACCCAGCAGGTTTCCAACAAATAAAACTAACATGACTTTAGACATGACTTTACTGCTAATATTGGACTTACTTGTCTCCTCTTTTCAATCTTCTCCTGCTCTGCGTTCCTCTCCTGCATGTTCCTCATGAGCAGACCCTGACCCAGGAGCTCCTTGGCACGGCCAGAGGACTGGATGTCCAATAGGGCGTTGTGGGCATCTTTAATCATGCCCTGCCTGAATGCGCAAATGCCAAGCTGGACCATGGTTCTGTTGTACAGGATCTAGATCAGAGAGAGGAAATAGGTTCTTAGACGCAAAGCTACACAAGAGAACAACGATGCAGCCTTGATGAATACCGTCTGCCTACCTGTACAGGGGGGTCAGCATGCTGGATGTTGTCCTGCAGGTGGCTCATCAGCATCAGGTCGCGAGCCTGGTACCAGCGTGAATGCAGAGCGTGGTGGTAGATGTGACAGAGGATAGCGCAGGTACGGATACGGTCGGTGCGATCCTTGGCGTAGATGAACTTGCAGAGACGGTCCATGATCACGGCACTGTCCTCCCCCTCACTCTCCTCCTGGTCCTGCTCGGACTAAATAGAATAAAAACAGAAACACAATTCAGCACGTCACACACTCAGCTCAGCTCATCGCAACACACTGTTTACATATCAAACACACTCACATCCAGACCCACTTCCACTTTATACCCCACTGTGATTTTTCGTCATTTAGGTCGTTAAAGTACTCTTGTCATTTAAAAAACATAACTTGTCATGTCTATCAGGAACACACACTCAGGTCTCTTTCTCACTAATATAGTGAGGTGTATTTCTCTCTCACACAGGGTCTACCCCTTCTGTGCTTCTCTCACCTTGGACTCTCCCTGCAGGCCCAGGCTGCGCCGGTGAGCCTTGTAGTCAAACTTGTAGTAGGTGTGCATGATTCTGCGAAGGTAGATGCGGCAAATCTCCTCCGTGCTGCCCTTGTTCTCCATGTATTCGAGGAGCCTGTCGATGATGCCACAAACGTGGCCCTCGTCTTTCAGATTGTCGACATATTCTGGAGGAAGAGTGGAGAAGAAAGCAGTGAGCTACTACAAGCTACTAAGAAGAGCCGTTTGAAAACCAAAAATGATACAGCAACACACTTCAGGGATTCCTGCTATAGCATGATTTTCCAGTGCTAAGTGATTTACTTTCACATCTAAAATGACAATACTCAAAATTAAAAATAATGCTCAAGTCTCTTTTCTGATTTAGCTCACCTTGTGAGTGGGGGTCAGTGTTCTGCATGATCTTGGTAAACTCTTCATCCATCCTCTCCACAAGCGTTAAGATGCATCCACGCACCCTGAATGGCTGACAAACACAAAGCATGTAGTTTTTGCAGAAAGTAACAACAACATTTTCATGTAAGATGACATACAAATGATGATGCTTCCACACATTTAGGGCTGGGTGGTATGACCTAAAATTCACATCATGGTATAAATTGAATCCCTTCACGGTAACGGTATATATCGCGGTATAAATTTAAGAGTAAAAGTTATAATAGAAGTGTTTCTGAATGAGTTTTGTAGTCCCGTAGCAAAGCTAAATTGATTAAAAAAACAAAACACAACAACAACAAAAGCAAAGATATAATGTATTTTTTAGAGCATTTATTGTGCAGAATGCAGATCTCAAAACTCAAAATTGCCATTTCTATAAAGACATGCCCCTAAATCCTACACACTGGGCCTTTAAAATAATGACACGTCCAGTAATAAACAACACAGATCATACATACACAGACAACAACATGGTTAGTGTGACTCAGTTTTGGGATGGTCTACACATCAACCAGGACCTGCTGCCAACCAAAAATAGCAGAAATGTAACGAGTGAAAAGAGAAGATAGATACCTGGTCTGAAGCGATCAGACTCTCACTGTCCTCTGCGATGTTCTCCCCGATGAAGATGTTGTTGTTTTCAAAGAGGATGTCCAGCAGCTCGTCGATACAGTCCAGGCACTTCTTCCACATATCAGGCTGGAGGAAAACAAATTTAATTTGAAACATCAACACATAAACATGCATACTGAGTATTTGGTTATTTATTTTCTTCAAATTCTCTATATTAATTGTGGAACTTTTCCAGGCACAAACTCTGAATAAAAGAAATTGTGACATTAAGAAAAAAGTGGCTCCCACCTTCATGAAGGCTGCCAGGTTGGGGTTGTAGTCATACAGGGAGGCAATGATGTTGAACTTAATCTTGACCATGATGCCTTGGCCCAGGTTATTCTCAGCAGCGATGTTTGCCAGAGCATGAAGCAGTTCAATCTGGGCAGCTCTGTCAGAGAGAGAAGAAAGAGGGGAGTTTAAAAATTGCATTAATTTAATGATAAGCAATGAATGCTATTTTTTTTTAAATTATGAATAATGTGTGCGTTCATGTCTTTAGTAAATGGTACAGTGTTACCTGTCAGTGCCCTTTTTGCCTCTTGCTTGCAGAATCTCATTCAGTTTCTTCACCACCACTGGTACGTTGATCTCTGTGCCTTTGGCAAACATTTTGGGCTTTTCCTGGGAGACAGAAGAACATAGATTCACTGTGACAAAGACAAATCAATGTTCTGTTCCTGTGCTAAAATACATAGTATGGCATTGAGGCAAAGACAATATGAATGAGTGCACCATCTTGTTTGAGCAGCAGCAATCATGATAACACCACATGACAAAGTTTTGCTCTCTTCTTTACCTTGACCATCGGGGCGCCTCCCTTCACCTTCTCCCAGCCTCCCTCAACCTCCTCTCCTCCCTCCTCCTCAGCCTCCTCCTCTAGCCGCTCTTTCTTCTTGGGCTTCTTCTTCTTTCCAAGCTTCTTTTCGCTGGATTTTTCAGCCCCCTGGGTCCTGAGGATGGACACACAGTGTGGGTGGTAAGTATATGTGACTTGACGGTATCCAAAAAGATGCTTACACACATCATATTCTGTCCAACGGTAAAAAACCCCAATGTATTTGAGATACAACGGACAGAGAAGATGAAAAAAAAATTTCTTTTAATAATTTTTTCCGTTGTAAACAAAAACAAAAAATGTGGAGACAGACTCACTTCTTGAGGAAGACCACAGCCAGGGAGGCACTCTTTCCCTCCCCCTCATCTGAGCTCTCACTGCCACTGTCCACAGAGTCTGAGCCCCAGTCTTCATCATCGTCGTCATCATCACTACTAGAGGACGATTCATCCTGTCAAGGGAGAACAAGTCCAACACATTACCTCACATTAGAATTGGGTCTTTTGCAGCAGGTTTCTCCTTTTTCTCTCTGTAGTGCGTTCTTATAAAAAGCATGCTCGCTTCTTACCCCAGATCCTTTGGCAGACTTGAGGAACTTGCTGGCCTCTGGGGGAGCCTCTGGCTTTTTCTTTAAGAAGGCCTTGGCAGACACTCCATCGTCGCCCGCCTCTCCCTCGCTATCAGAAGATGAGGCTAGTAGGACAAAAATTAGGGTGAATTTTAGTGATGATGCTCGGACTTATTAAATATAACCAGTTTGCCTATGATCTTACTTTCCCCCCCCTAATGTTGGAAGAGCATTAAGTACAGAATGTAAAAAAACCCTGCTATGTTGCACTCCATACATTTGACAGAAATCTTGTAATTTAGCATAAAAACATGCATATGTAGCAAGCTTACCAGATTCCTCTGCCTCCTTCTCCTCCTCTTCATCCGCAGATTCTTGTGGGTTCTAACAGAGAGAGAAGACACTGAGATTTATTTTTTCAACTTCGTTTATCCAGGCTGCCTCCTGATCCACTTTCAGTTACACACATTCACACAAGTCAGCTGCCCAGTACAGCCACAGACTGATCTGGTGGCCACTGAGCAGCTCGAATGACACCTATGTTGTGGTAATGCAGAATAGGCAACAGACACATTAAAACAGCCTCCCGCCTCTGACTTTGATCCACAGGTGTAGCTAATATTGCTGAACCAGCAAAGTTTCTGTATGTTTTAAAGCATAGGACCACTGAGAGAGAATTTCCTCGTTTACCTCCTTGTATGCAGCGATTTCTGTTTCATAATCTCTGTTGTATTTGCGGATCTTCTGACGCAGCGTACTGAGGGCTTTTGCGTTGTTTTTGTTCATCTTCTTCTTGCCCTCTTTGTCCTCCCAAAGCTGGAAAGAAAATATTATGAGTTATTTCTATTGCACTGGAGGAGCAGGGACTGGGACATTATGTAGGACTGCCTTAACCAAGGTTAATGTATATTGCTTCCTGTGGGCAAAACCATACATATTGTTACATTACACAGTTAGTATTTTTAGAGTTGTAGTTAAACTTTGAGCTACTGACCTGGTTCAGGTAGTCCTCCAGGTCGGCCAGAAGACGGATATAGAAAGGGGGAACACCCTCTTTGTCCACTATAGTCTTGCTTTTGAGGAAGGCTCGACATAACTGCTCAAACTCCTCCAAACATTTGGCCATGTCACGAATTTTCATAGCATTGCGGATGGTCTTGATGAGGTTGGTCAGCTCCTCAAACCTGAGATATAAGAATGAAAACATTCAATACAATACCCTGTGTGACCTGTACAGTTTTTAACATATGAAGATACCACACCAACCTTTTGTCTTTGGCGCTGCGCACCACTCTCTTAGTGTCCTCCTCGTCATCACTGAGAAGCAACGACCTGTGAAAACATCAAGCATGTGTGACATTACTACAAAGTGTAGCAATAGAGTCCCGATGACAGGATTTATTTTAAGTTATACTGACTGCTTGAAAGTTGCTCCGGGTGCTTTAGGGGTGATCTCATCAGCGGATGAGGACTCCTCTGACTCGCTGTCAGACCCGGTGGCAAAGAAACGAGACATTGTTGAAGGAAGCTGTCAATCTGTGAAGACAACATGAGAAAGGTATTAAAGACATTACAACTGATCTGTTTACATCTGTGCTATATGAAATGTGTTGCAGAAAAACAACCTAGCTTCCCATCTTTACACAGATCTGAAAACTCAATTAAGAGAACCTCCCACTGAGCAGATGAGTTTTCAGTTTACTGTCATTGCTATGTGACAATATTGCTATCACACAACTGATGAGGAAAACAATGTATCTCAAGTGGGTAATGGAATTGAAGTGTTTGGGCAAGCTAACTATTGTTTAGCTAGCCAACGTTAGCTTATCTGTTTCTACGCAACAACTAACTTTAGTCAATTTGAAGCTAATGTTGGCTCGGGTTGCTTCCTAATGCGGCTGCAGTGTTCACTTGAGAAACTTTAAGACATAATGTTAACATTTTCAAGGTTACTTTAACACAATTCGTGACTAGAGTTACAATTTTCCAGATAAAGTCAGCGAGGCTGCATGCAGACACTGGTAAAGTTAGCAACCTGCGTCTGTCCGTGCTGTGCAACGACAACCTACGCTAGGCTAACGCTAGCTAGCTTTGACAGATGGGTTACGAAACACAACACCAGACTTTAGTTGCAGCAACAAGTCGAGCACAGTATGTTTTATTCAGAAGTTTCACAACGTAAAAAATACTGTAGCCTATTAAGTAGCACGCTAACGTCTATTTGTATCTGACAATTCAATGCGAAACCGTAACAACCCTAACGTGGCGCGAGGTTGTTGCTAAGCTAACGCTAACACCAGCCGGGAGAGCGCACGGGGCCTCCCCGCATGTGTAGCCGTTAATACACCAAAGCGAAGAATATTCACGCATAGTTTACTCAAATGTTGGCACAGACTCACCTACGTCCTTGTGAAAGTTATCCTGTGGTGTGTCTGTCCTCTTTGAACTGTTATAAAATCCAGTTTTGCTGTACAGCGGCCACAAATAAAGGCGTGCGACAGCCTTGCCGGGCACTTGCGTCAGGAAAGGAAGTCAGTTGTAGATCTACAGAACACTGGATGGTCCACTGACAGTGTACTGCACATCTACAGCCACACTACAGCTACAGGCCCCGGGTTATGACGCCACCCAGCGGTAGGACATGTTAAATTCACCAGATGTAACATAATTTTTGAGATCTGTGACAAAAAATATAATAATAAACTGCAAACTCTTCAGATAGTATCTTTATTTAAAATATCACAGATGATATATACATATTCTGAAACCACATCAAATACTTTATTAGTGTATTTCATATAACTTTGATGCTGGTCTTGGAAAACAGGAATATAATTAAATTAAAAGTATTCATCCTCTTCACTTTTCTTCAGCAGCTCTAGGAAAAAGAAAAATGCATTAATAATGATCAGGTTAAACACAGGACAACATACACTAAAAGCGAGATCTTGACACAATTATGATAACCAGTACAAAGAAACACAGAGATGAGAAGGTGAGATTTCGGAAATGCTACAGGAAGTTGAGGTTCAACACTGTTTACAATAGGCTGCAGCAGGAGGCGGTGACAAAAAGTTGCAGTGAAGTCTGACAGCTTCCTGACAGTTTCCAGCAGCCTGTTAGATCTGATGCTAATTTATTAAAACTGTTATCAGACTCATATTTCGGCTTGTGTTTAGTCTCTGACTACTACACGTCACCATCAGTAGCACAACATGATTTCTGTTCACAGAATAAACCTTCAAATCAAACAAACTCTAAATCTATGAAAAGTTTATCTAAAACGTCATAATTTAAACCAATCAGCTGTTAGATCAGGTGAGAGCCAGGCGTTTCCCATCATGCCTTGGGTCTTGCAGTGGTGTGGAGCAACTGCAGCGTCTGGCTCTAAAAAACTGCGGCCACCTCGCTCTCGTAAGATTTATGCTGTCCACTTTTGCATGACATCAGAGCAAGTTGGGATGAAGTCGGACACAAATCTAACACGCATTGTGCCGGTGATCAAATCTGAGCAGGCCTGGCTCATCTCGAACATGCCTATTGTTGCAGCTATGACATCGGACATACGGCGCCAGAGTGTGCAACACAAATCCCCCCTACTTTTTAAACACTTGATTTGCTTAAAACTGCAGCCACATAATCTGATTGGATACAGAACTGATGCCACCAAATGCACCTGCTGCTGAGCCAACCAGGGACAGAGCCCACCCATTCCCACATGTTGTCATTACTGAGACAACTCTTTGACTGGTGAGTGGTACAAAAGCCTCTCCTGAAAGATGGTAAAAAGCTCTGATATGTCTTTAGCTCCAAAGCATTGCAGCATTTCCTTTTCGAGGTCATTTGCAATATTCATTTTTGAGACAAACCCACAGTAATGTGTCATACCTTCTTTCAGTCTCTTTATTTCTTCTGCTTGCATTTTCAGTTGCTGTTCCAGCACAGTGCAATTGGCACATCCTGCAATAAAATTTGAATCATTAAATTACTATCAACATGGTCTCTGTCAAACAATACTTTATCTTCTGCTTTTTGATTTCCTGTATCAGGCTTAGATCAGTGAGAATGACTACCTAATGTATAACTTCCCTATATTGCTCCTGCTTCCTTCAGCCAACACTATTGTATGTGATCATGGTGGTGCTAGTGTAGTCATCATTATCCAGACACCAGTCTGAGCTTAAATTCTCAAACTGGTCTCCATAGTCCATCCTGGATACTTTTCACCAGCTTCTTTATTAATGCAAAACTGTTAGCAGTTGTATTAAAGAACTGGAAATAAATTTAAGAAGTGATAGCGGGCCACTGTTTTGCTTAGATTTGAATCAAGGATGCACATAATCACAATTGTGATTGTTGGTAAGAGCTCCAAAAGACATGTTTGATTAACTGAAATGTCAACAAGAAAAAAAGTATTTTAAACACCCTCAAGATGGATGAAGGACAAGACCTGAATATGCAGATGTTCAGCCTGTATGTGAAGCCTTACAATAAAGTCCTAATGGAGAATACACCAAATATTATATAATATATAAATCACTGGACTTGTCAAATAGTCCCTCCAGTGGCCTCAGCTGCTCATTTTGGCGTCTCAGCACTCCCAGCTTACCGTGGCCTCTGGGTTTAGCCAGCGCAGCCCTATGGGTGGTCGCAGGCTGTTTCAGGGCTCTGGCTTTGCTAGAAGTGTCGCTACATGTCGAAGTTTCTGCTCTGGTACTAGCTGGCATTGCAACATCTGAAAGCATGTGATAAAGAACAGATAAGTAACTCACAAAATGTCAAAAAGTCCAAGTTACTTAACTCTCTAGACCATAAACCTCCCCAGAAACACAAATTACATCATAGTCTGGCTTAATAATTATACATAACAGATGCAAATCCAACTTACCATCCTTTTGGGGTTTAGCTGGCAAAGCTCTTTTGCTGGTTGTGGGCTGTTTGAGGCTTTTGGCTTTGTTTGCCGCATCACAGGATGATGCTGGGACTTCAGCACTACTGGGCGGTAAGGGAGCATCTGTGGATTAGATACAAGTGTGAGTGTGTATTTTGTAAACTCAGAAAGGTCCAGCCTGTGAACACCATCACATTAACTGTTGCACAGTTTTAGTTAAAGGTGTTGTACTAATCATGCCAGTCTTTAAAATGCTAAGGAAAAATACTTGGCTGATTACAACGCTCTTTTGCAAAGACTCAGTTTTTACCCAATCTCTTCCTCTTTGCAACTGGCAAAGTTTCACCTCTGGTTAAGGGCTGCTTCTTTCCCTGTGAAGTCTTCGTCGCAGGGTTCGCAGCTGATGTGTATAAAGAGGGAGACAAATAACAACAAAAACAATTAAATTGAAATTAATGACCAAGCATGTCACACAAGCAGGCATGGGACAACGTGAAAATTTCATGTCACGATTATTCTGGCTAAAATAATTCACAATATCATCCTGGTAACTATCTATATATGTCTGACTGTGTCAGTACCTGTAGGTCCACGGAGCTTGCTTGAAATTGAAGAAGCTGATGAATTGATTCTTGCTGATGGCGGCCTGAGACCTGTTGCAGCTCTCTGGATGCCTGACGGTATGCCGCTCAACTGTGGTCTCTGCAAGCCCGAACTGGGTGGCTTGAATCCTAATGTTTGCACAGAGGTTAGATAGTGTGGGGACTGTGAATACTGTGCGCACAGTTGCACATAAAAATAACATAGGAACAAATTTTAACATTAGTTCATAGAGTGTACTGATGCTTACAATTCTCACTGCATACTTTAAAAGGGACAGTTCACCCCATAATGACCAGTAGTGCTATTTATCAATCTAGATAGTTTTGGTGCGAGTATACAGATTTCTGCCTTCTCTAGAACTGTGAGCAGTTTCATGTAGGGAACTATTTTCTGTCTACTGAGTTACACCTGCCAACCAAATCACAGCACAGAAGGAAGCGTGCATCTACTGCTACCTCACCTAACACAGCTGAGCTAGCTAACGTTACAGCTCAGCCCAGAGGGATGCCATTAATGTTTTACATCCCGAGCTGTTGCAATCACAAGCCTCTTGTCCATGACTTTCTTCTTCTTTTGATTTGAGGTGAACTGTCCCTTTAACAATTTAGTCTAAGCATTTATGAAGAATAAAACTGCAATCTGCCGAGCCCATTCTAAAAACAGAATTCACACTGCCTACCTGTTGTTGATGGGCGTAACCTGTAGGAGCTTGATATTCCTGTGCTCTAAAAAACACAACAGAGGATATCATCCACCGACTGTCACATGCCATCAATGCTTCTGCTCAGATTTCTGGTCTCACTCATTAAAAAGTGGATTTAAGAGACAAAACTGACAAGACCTTCAGAGTTCATTTGATCTAGTTCATGCTGTAAACTAGAGTTGATTCAATACCAGTATTGGGAATGCCCCCTAACCAGCAAGTTCAGGTATTAGAATCGGTATGAGGAAGAAAAAAATGGTATCTGAACATCTCTACTGTCAGCATTTTGTGCACTTAATGCCTTAGTGGATTACAAGAAGACATTTAAATCCTACCGCTTGGGGCGCATCAGGAGCAGCAGTATTTCTCAAGGCTTCAGCTTGGGCTCTTTGTCTCGTCATGGGCAGGCCTGATGTCAACGGCTCACACCTTCCTGGAAGTGCAGATGCCGGCTTGGGTTTCAACAGCTGGGATGCAGCTTTCGAAGGAGGCAAAAGGGATTTACCAGCTGGATGTGTCAAGAAAGTTTTTCGGTCAGAGATGATGTTTGATGGAACATCTGATGGCACCTGACCATCTGGCTTACTGGGACCATCGCCATACAGATTCTTCTGCGCCCCTACGATTTTGCCCTCCTCTTGTCGAGGGTTAAAGATAAAATTTTTACAGCCAGTCATTGGTGTTGAAGTGATCAAAAAATCTGCCTTTAAATCTAGGGAGTCCTCCCAATCAAATGTGTTTGCTTTGTTGCTCTCCATATCCATGCTTTGTTGGCCCAAAGGGTCGGAGAGACCATCTGTCACAGGCAGACCTGATTGTGAGTGCTCAGACTTGTTTTCTTTAGGGCTACTTGTTGCATTGCAGACCTTCAGAGGCTTGTCGAAAGTGCTCTGGTGACTGTCACCTGAGCTCTCTGACAATGTTATCGTGCCATTCTGCTTCAAGGGAGGTTTAGTATCAAAAGTGTTCTGGAGGCAAAAGGTTGCAGCACCAGCTTCCCCTAAAATAGTATTGCCACTGGATTTCCGAAGAGAGTGCCTGTCAAAAGTGGCATTCTGCATATCACATGAATTACCTGCCTTTACAGCAGAGCGAGTTTCACTCAAAACAAGGGAAGTTTCGATGGTATTCTCAGAGACTGAAGTAGCCTGATCTGTAGCCACACTCTCTGCTTTGGGACTGTCTTCATTAGAAGAGGGAAGATCCAGCGTGTTATTTTGAGGCCCAGGTATTTGAGTAGTGGTGTTTAAATTGGTGGAGGGACTCAACTGGGGGGACTGCAGAGTGGTAAATGTGCCGTTCAAAGATCCAGCAGTTTTTTGGCTCGATTGTGGCACGACGCTGGTGAGCTCAGCATCATTGCTGGGAAGTGGGTCTACATTTTTAGCTTCCACAGTATTGGAAGTCGCTACAGGTTCACTTTGAAGCTCAGAAGTGACATTCTTCAAACTATTGTTACACTGCACATCAGAAGTAGAGACCTCTGATGCAGCGCCCAGAACAGACATGTCACTCGAGTTTATGCTGTGAGTAACATTAGCAGGATGGGTACCAAGTGTGTCCTCGGCTGTTGCTTGAATCTTCGCCATGTCTTGTCTGCTGTGCTCTAAAGCAGGCCTACTGTTTTCCAAAACACTGCCTGTAGAAACATCCCGAGTTAGTTCCAAGGAAGCTTGTGTTATGCTTCCCCCCACACTTTTATCAGACTGTTCACATAAGGAGCTTGTGGTGTGAGTGACACTGCCAGTGAGAGTATTTGACAGTTCTCCAGTTTGATTCATGTCCGATCTGACAGGCTCTGCCGCAGTTTGTCCACTGAGCTCTGAGGGAGGCATGTTGTTTTTCAAACTATCCATTGGTGAGATATCCCGCGTGGCCTCCATGGAGGATAACTCCCCTCCTTGTGATAGGTCTGAATCACGTGTAGCATCAAGGAGAGTAATTTCTGGGAAATCCAGAAAGCGCTCAGGAGCGTACTTACTCTCTGGGGAGTCAACCATCTTGACATTAAGGTCTTTACTGGCTGTTGTCCCATTATGTCTTGACAGTTCAGGAGAATGGACTTCAGACGTGTTTTCTTTAGCACTCTTTATGTCATTTAAGCCTGTTTCTGACAAAATGGGGTTTAAATTGGTGGTGTAATGAAATGGGGAGGGCTGGGGAAAGGCAAACCTGCTCTTCACAGACCCAGCTGTTAGAGGTGTAGCGGGCACACTGCCAGGAAGAATTGAATCACATGTAACTTCGAGGAGGGTGATTTCTGGGAAGTACTCCGCATCCAGCCTGCACACAGGAGCATCTAAGCGACTCAGTGAGTGCCCAGAGAACATTTTCTCAGGTGTCCTCTCAGACTCTTGCCTGCAGCCTGTGAATCAAATGATTTAATTAGTGCAAAAATATTTTTACTTTTACATTACCAGATCACGTAAACTTCCAGTGGGACAATATGTACAATTACTGTCAGCTTTAAATTGAAATGACTTGACTACAACATTATATTAGTGGCAAAACAGTTTTTAAATTAGTTCATGTACAGAATAGCTTGTAAAAAATAAAGTGGAAGTATTTTTTTTTTTTTTTACTAAATACATTATTAATATTACAAAGTAACACAAAATAAATTTTTGTTAGCCTACAATAATAAAATAAACTGAAATGAACACACTGAAAACTTTGTCCAATTAGAAAAAAGACTTAGCATATTGCAAAACGTTTAAAATCCAATAATATTGTATTGTGGCCTAAGTACTGTGATAATATCCTATCATGGAGCCTCTGGTGATTCCCACTCCTTGTGTCTACAAGTGTCTGACACTTAAATTTAATGCATTTTTAAGAACCTTTTAGAATAATTTCTAACCAAATTTAAGATTGATTTGATAATGATCATGATGATGAATCGTGTTTGTCTTATTCAAGCATTGCAGGTAAGTATACAGGTAAGCACACCCATGCAGAGGTGGATTTTATATAGGAATATGGTTATTACAGTGAGTTAAGTTAATCTACATTTTGCCAACATGTAAGTGCAAGTATTAAGTAAAAAGACATTAAGATTAGGTTCAGTGGTAGGTTTAAAACTTTGTAACATCAGACATATGGACTTTCACGCCAAATAGCTTGACTCATTTTGACAAAAATAACTTAGAAGATGGATAAATTAAATGGGATACAATGTTTGTGGCAAATTAAAACCTGAAAAAAAATAAAAGTTCACACAACAAAATACTTTTAAGGACTAATATTTATAGATTTGAATTTAACACATTTTACTGCTTTTTTAAGGACCTAGAGACACCCTGAATAAAGTCAACTGATGACCACTGACTAGTGTCAACTATTTCCGTCATGTGATTTGACAGTAGGCTACATTAAGATCACAGGTCCAATAGCAGGACAAAACGTTTGTCATAACGACGACAAACCTTCAGTTTAGTTTGATAAAACACATATTACGTTAGCTTGAAACAATAACATTGCAACTTCAGTCAGCAGGTAAGGTTCATAAGCAGCAGAGGTGACATACACAACATGGCAGTTTAAAAAATGTAGAGACAAACACTGACCGATGTTGTTGTCAAGTTTGAGAGGTTAACGTTACAGTAGTGACGTTATGCTCGAGGCATGAGAAAGTCCCGAACGATGCTAAGCTAACATTAGCCTGGTAACGTTAGTGGGTAAAACGGAAACAACTTTGACTTACCTAATTTCAGAGGCACTTCGTGGGGGAGGTTCATGTCTTTGGAAAGACGGTAAATACTTTCTCCTTTATATTGGAGTCTGCTGAATGTAACACGTATCCACGAAAGTCAGCTGAATGTTAAAATAACACCGAAACGTTCATAAAGTCACAACTTCTGGAGCACCGCTCTGGTTCAAACGTCAGCTCACCGCACGCTGATTGGATGATTCCAACCAATCACAGCCGACAGGTTCTTCTTCGTGAGTTTAAGAGTAACTGATGACCACACATTCGATGGGGCAATACTGCCACCTACTGTCTCGATTAAACCAGATTAAACCATATTAAACATTGAATACATTCCTGTGATTTCTTTACAGTTATATAAAAAGATATATAAAAAGAACCAATGCTGAACAATAAGAATAAAAGTAAAAAAAAATTAAAGTCCATATACAAGTGAAAGGTTGTGCAGGTTGTACACTATATAAAAAGTAGAATTAAATGCTGAATGAATATACATGGGTTGGATGGTTATGTACAGTATGTGTAGCATGTGTACACATTCAAATACTGTATATACAGCATGCAAGCTTCGTGCAGCTGCTCAAACAATATGGTTTGAGGCTCTGATGGGTCTTTCACCAACACTGAGTCATCAACACAGCCACTGTCTCCACTGTTGGCTTCAATAGTTTATAATGTCCATGTTGAAACAGGGTTTCCTCTGCATCATCCTGCAGCATGAGGCTAATCAGGTGCCTCTTAGTTCAAGGACAGAGAACATCAAAGGGAAAAGAAAAGGACTGGAGCACAATGTTTAATTTGCAGGCTGTAATAGTGCAAACAGACCAAGGTTTCAACATCACCATGACTTCATCAGAGAGACTGACTCTGTAACTGTTTACACTATGAATAGCTGCAAACTGATCAGTGTATTCCAGGTTTATGTCCATTTGCAGTCCAAAGAGATTTGAGGCTATGATTATTGTGTGTGCTAAATACCCACCTCTTGCACTGTGTGTAAGAAAGTAACACTCCTTTTTTTCAGTTAAGCTTTATTACAAAACATACAGAAAATAACTGACACAATGAAAATGTCATCACTGTATTCAGTTTCATAAATACACCAAAAAATAAAGCCATTTGTATATTATATTGAAATATCCACACAAAGTATTTGCTACAATTTATCTTCTTCTTCTCCTCACTCTTTTGTGGTCTTCTTCAGTTTGCTCTTCAGCTCAGACATAAGTGGATTTCCAAATCTAGACAGGCACGAGAAAACTAAGAGTCAGAAAATGTCTGAACACAAGATGATTTTGTGCTGAATATGATAATGTGAATACTGTGAGATGGGGTTTTACCCTGGATGTTTTGGAGGCATCCATTTAGGTCTGTGTGGTGCTTCATCTTGTTTGGGAGTGTCACTCTTCTCCTCTGGCTTTGTCTCCTGTTGATATTGAGACATTTTAATAACACACATAGCTCAACATGAGATAAAAGTGGAATTCAAAGATTATTAATAGTCGCCTACCTCTGAGGGGGTTTCTGGTTTATTTTCATCTCTAACCACCCGCTGAGTCTTCTTTAGAACAGGAAAACCAGCACCAAGTCCTAAAAAACAAAATGTATGACATTATTTACAGATCATGAAAAACAACTGGACATTGAAGACTCAAGGTGGTGGCTTTCTATGTGCTGTAAGTGACATACCAGGAAGTTTTATTCCAATGCCCATGCCTCCCAGAGGTACACCTATAGGGACTTTGGATGGCCGAGGTACAGAGGGTGTGGGATCCAATGAGGGCATATGCAGAAGGGAGCGGGGATCTTTGGGTGGCCTTACACGAGGGTTTTTAACAGCGATTCTTGATCTTTGCACAGTAAAGTCCAGCACAAAAGTGTCCACCTGCAATGACAACAACAGCTGATTTCACATCATCTCTGTGGGTTGTGAATAAATTATTCATGATTTAAAGGTCCAGTGTGTCAGATACAAAGGCATCTTTTGGCAGAAATGGTATTTGATATTCATAACTTTGTTTTCATCAGTGTATAATAACAACCTGAAAATAATAACTGTTGTGTATTTGTTACCTTCGAATAAGCCGTTTATGGAGAGAGTCCTCTCTCAGGGAGCCTGCCATATTGTTTTTACAACACATTCTCACTCCTAACTTGCCGGGAGTGCTTAGTCAATGGCCCTTCATGTCAAAATATGACGTGCTAGGTACCCTTCCAGCATCATTTTTGGACGCTCACAGACGGTGCATAAATTTACATTTTGTCTTTTCTAAATAAATTTCCATTTCACAGGAAATGTACAGTCTCTGCTCGTTACATGCATACAGTCTCTTTTCGAAATAAACTTAGAATGTTAGTAAAACATTTTGTTTTTAGGTTTACTTCTTTAGGTTTAGTAAAAAAAAGCATGTAATTAGGTTTGGAAAAAACATAGTTTGGCTTAAAATAAGTACATATGTAATGTAACATCACGTGACATATGTCACTAGCATAGCATGTTACACATACTAGCACGCTATGCTGTTATTAAAATAACTCAACTGACTTTTGGTTTCACATGGGAAACAAACAGCTGTCTCGCAGGTGAAAGTCCAGAGTTTATTTGACACATCCACCCACTCTATGTGGACTTTCTTGCTCTTTATACTGTGGTAGTTGCCAAAAGCATAAAAAAAACGGTGCTGCTAAAGCCCAGGCCACACTGTCTGCATGATCAGTGCGTGTAAGTTACAGAATATCTTGTAATTTCTTTTTCGGCGCCCATTTTAACAGGTTAGAGCAGCCACATGGCATGGCTTGACTGCTGCTCAGCTGTGGAAAATCTTACGATTCTGAGTCTTGCCTATTTTTTTTGGCAGGACGCGCACATTTTTCAGCAAAAATAGAGATGGTCTTTTAATAATTATATTGACATCCTACTGGCTTATACTACAGTTTCAATATCTATATCTGTCACAGACATGAAAACAATATGCTTAATTTTAACTCAACACTTCCTGTTTTGAAACAAAAGCCTTCTGATAATGTTTCAGTTGACAGAATCCCTTCATTTGTAAACACAAGGCATTTTGTTTTGAAATATTTGCAGGAACTTGTTGTTGAAAATGCAGTGGCTTCCACAGCTCCATAAATGAGCAGAGTACTGGCTTTTAATAGTGGAAATAACAGTATTCATAGTGGCAGGAAGCTCTGCAGCAGCACCGCAGCAGCAACAATGTCTGTGTGAACACCTTACGCATGAGTTTAGCGAGGTAGTAGTCACGCACTGCTCACGTAGGCAGTGCTGCCAGGATGTAAAGGATGCCGTTGTGCATCAGTGTCTGAAGCCAAGGGCCATTGACCAAGCATTGCTATTTAACAAATTGGGAGTGAGACCAGGTTGGTTTCAACAGTAGCCCAGAAGGGACAAACCAAACACTGGCTCTAGATAGGGCCAGTTGTGTTTTCACATTGTGAGAAGTTTTATTTCTGCAACCTCACCACTAGATGCCTCTAAATCCTACACACTATACCCTTAATAAGATGTTATTATGATTAAAATGTTATTTCAGAAAAGATACCTCCATTTCATCTTCAGACTTTGTCGTCAGCTGTTCTGCCACCTCAGCCCCAGCTTCTGATTCAGCAATATCCTCTGATTGTCTGGGCTGTGGTTCGTCCAGTGAGGGCAACATCGATAACCTCTCGGATTCAGTGCAGGTGTCGTCCTGTGAACCAGATTCTGTCAACACTACTCCCTCCTCTAACGAAGCCTCTGAGCTGCTTCCAGATCGTTCTGATTCAGCGTGTTTGATTTCATCTGGAGAGTCAGACATTTCTAAAGGCTCATCTTCAGTTTCTGCTTTGTCTGACTGAACATCTGCTTCTTCTGTGTCTTTCCAGTCAGTTTTCTCTGCTAATTCTGCCTCCTCAGCATCGATCTCTTTCTGCGATCCAGTTTCAGTCTCCAGTGCTTCAACTCTTTCTTCCTCGGTTTCTTCTTGTGATTTATCAGATTCCTCATTCAGATCTTCTTTCTCTGGTGACGTGACTTTGGAATCTGGGTGAAATCTTGTCGCAGTGATTGACTCATCCTGTTTCAGATCTGTCTCAGCGGTTTCCTCCATCAGAAAATCGGAGTGTTGTGTAGAGGATTCAGAGATGTCTGCCAACATCTCATGAATTCCTTGGAATGACTCGGTGCTAGTTGACTTTGGTTGCTGGGTTTCATTGCTTTGTGTGCCCCATTCACCAAGAGACTGGTCCAAAAATCCAGACTCTACTGTTGATGAAGACATCTCTGTGTCACTCACTAAATCCACAAGCTGCTCTTCATCCTTCTCTGTCTGTGCTGATGATATTTCACCTTGTTCCTCATTTGATGGCTCCGTTTGTTGTCCAGGCTCTGGCCCTTCTTGTTGCTGTATGCCATCATTGTCCTCCGATGAAGCCGTCTGTATCCACAAGTCGAGGATCTCTTCATCAATCACATCCGCACGTCCACTGATTGAGCTAACTGTTTCCTCAGCGTGACTCCCCCCTGATTCTGTCACATGCTTTGTTGTATCCTCTGTTGATATCAAAATCAAATCTTGTGGTTCAGACTGGGCCGTCATTGATTCACCAGGGGCTTCAGGTAGCATCTCCTCATTGCTTATCTCAAGTACTTCGTCGGATAGTTGATTTTTTGTCTCCAGTGACTCAACTGGTCCAGACAATTCAGATTCAGCCATTTCAGTTGCCTGCAGATGAAAAATCTCCATCTCATTTCTGCCTTGCATTTCATCCGCTGCTGCCTCCATCTCAACTGCATAACCTGCATCTTGTATTTCTACATCTTCAAGTAATACAGACTCAGTCTCATCTGAGTGTTTCAGGAATTCAGATTGAGTAATGTCATCCAGTAAACTAGACATCAGGTGTTGCTCCGAGTTCATGACATCAACCAATCCCTGAAAGTAGCTTGTCTCTGTCATCTTCTGTACTTCAGCCTCAGGGAAAGTGTCATCTTCGAGCACTTCCTGTGCTGCTAAAGCTCCTGTCGTCTCCCAGCCGACTCCAGCAGCAACAGCTACTTTGGAATCACATAATCCTTCGTCTTTTTCTAGATCGACCAAAAGCTCTTCAGTCCCATCTTGCGGCTCTTCTGTTGCCCTATCGTCCTTGTTTGTTGATTCGACGTCTGACTCAGATTCCTTTTCTGTTTCCTCCTCAATCCCCGTCTTCATTGAATCAACTAGTAATTCTCTGTCCTCTACCTCAACTAAATGTCCGGATCCTTGAATTAATGTTTCAACAAGTGGTGTCTCTGTTTCTTGTGGCATTCCAGCATCAGCGAGCCGCAGTATTTCAGCGTGATCCTCCACAACCAAACCAAAGCTATTCTTAACACCTTGTTCCTCTCCCATATGCTCCCTCACCAGTAAACAGTCAGCTCCGGCGCTCCAGCCGCTGTTTTGAAGGCTCTCCGGCTCTTTGCTCTCCACCTCTTCTGGTAATGGGCTGCCCTGGATTTCCTCGTAACCTTCGTCCTCCAGGAACCTCTGTGTTGTATTTTCATCTGGCTCATTGTTGTATTCAGGAACTCCCTCTCGTGTTTCCTCACATGTCGGAGAGTTTAGCTCCTCCGACACAACAACACAGCCTTCACACATACTCTGGGGAATATTTTTAAACTCTCCGCTCATTTCCTGTCCAGTCTCGCCGTCAGGTTTATCCATAACTGAGGTGGCTGTACATGCTATTTCCACATCACTTTCTTTGTTGACTGCTTCACTGGAGAGACTCTCCTCTTCTACCTGAGCAAAATAACTCTCATCTGCTGAAGTGTGTGTTGTGATATCAGAGTTTGTATCGATCAGAGAGCCATGGCTTTCTGTCTCGACATCATCTGCCTCTCTTGATTTGGTTTGCACTTCAGTGTCTTCAGCCACATCCTCTTGTTCTACATCTGCAAAGTCAGCTGTGTGCAGCTCTGACTCAGCATTCTGTATGAATTCTTCACTGTGTGTAACATGCTCAGTTAAAATGTCATCTTCTGTAACTGCTTTGATGTCGTCTTCCTGCTCTGGAGCATTCTGCATGATGTCATCGCTGCATGTAACACGTTCAGTTAAAACATCTGCTGTAAGTGTTTCGATGTCGTCTTCCTGCTCTGGAGCATTCTGCATGATGTCATCGCTGCATGTAACACGTTCAGTTAAAACATCTGCTGTAAGTGTTTCGATGTCGTCTTCCTGCTCTGGTGAATGATGCGTGACTTCTTCACTACATATAACATGTTCAGTTAAAATGTCATCTTCCTGCTCGGGAGTGTTCTGCATGATTTCGTCGCTGTGTGTAACATGTTCAGTTATAATGTCGTCTTCCTGCTCTGGAGCATGCTGCACGAACTCTTCGCTGCATGTAACATGTTCAATGATAATATCTTCTGTAACTGCTTTTATGTCGTCTTCCTGCTCCAGTGAATGCTGCATGACTTCTTCGCCATATGTAACATGTTCAGTTAAAGTATCTTCTGTAAGTGTTTCAATGGCATCTTCTTGCTCGGGAGCATTCTGCACAAATTCGTCGCTACATGTAACATGTTCAGTTAAAATGTCGTCTTCAGTATCTGTTTTGATGTCGTCATCCTGCTCCGGGAAATTCTGCATGACTTCTTCACTACATGTAACATGTTCAGTTAAAATATCTTCTGTCAGTGTTTTGGTTTCGTCTTCCTGCGTTGGAGCATTCTGCATGGCTTCTACACTGCGTGTAACATGTTCAGTTAAAATGTCGTCTTCAGTATCTGTTTTGATGTCATCGTCCTGCTCCGGGAAATTCTGCATGACTTCTTCGCTGCATGTAACATGTTCAGATAAAATGTGATCTTCCTGCTCAGGAGCATTTTGGGTGACTTCTTCATTACATGTAACATGTTCAGTTAAAATGTCGTCTTCCTGCTCAGGAGCGTTTTGGGTGACTTCTTCGCTGCATGTAACATGTTCAGTTAAAATGTCCTCTGTAACTGTTTCGATGTTGTCTTCCTGCTCTAGAGTATTCTGCACAAATTCGCAGCTGCTTATAAGAAGTTCAGTGATGATATCTTCTGTAACTGTTTTGATTTCTTCTTCTAGCTCCGGAGCATTCTGCACGAATTCTCCGCTGCCTGTAACATGTTCAGTTAAACTGTCGTCTTCCTGCTCCAGTAAATATTGCACAAATTCTTCGCTGCGTGTAACATGTTCAGTTAAAGTATCATCTGTAACTGTTTCAATGTCGTCGTCCCGCTCTAGAGCATTCTGCATAAATCCACCGCTGCTCATAACATGTTCAGTGATGATATCCTCTGTAACTGTTTTGATTTCTTCCTCCATTTGTGGAGCATTCTGCATGACTTCTTCGCTACATGTAACATGTTCAGTTAAAATGTCTTCTGTAACTGTTTTGATGTCGTCTTCTTGTTCTGGTGAACGCTGCATGGCTTCTTCCCTATATGTAACATGTTCAGATACGATGACTCCAGCAAGTGTTTTAATGTCGTCTTCCTGCTCTGGAGCTTCATCCATTGTCTGGTTGTTTGCAGCCTCACTCACATCCAAGGCGCTACCATCCGTCTCCTCTTTCGTATCCTCAACTTCATCACTTTCACTTCTTCGAGCCATCACATGCTGTTGCTCGACAGCAGTTAGCTCATCCTCAGACACAATGCTGCTTTTGTCGTAGGTCATTTGTAATTCAACAAGCAGTGGACTAAAGCCTGGGTCCTCCTTGAAATCTCTGTGGTCGTCTGAGGACTCTTCACAGGCTGAGAGCTGATGCTCAACTTGTCTCGCTCCCTCATCGGACTCACTCTCAGAAGCCAGCTGTGGCACACCATCAGTGTTTCCTACTTCCTCATGCATCACCGCTGTATCTGCCTCGTTCCGCTGCATCTTCGACTCTTCCACGTGCATGTTATCCTCTTCTACTGCGGTCAAATCTGCAGTCAGACACAGTTTTACCTCACTGTCTTCCGCCTGCAAATCTTGTTCATCCTCATGCTGCATTTTATCCTCTGCTTCCTTTACTTGGATGGTTTCATCCAGTGTCACCGCCCTCTCAGTGTCCTCAGCACCTCCTCTACTTTCCTCCATGTCTTCGCTCACTGCATCACCTGTAGTTTTTAGTGACCTGATGTTGGCATGCTCTTCTGTCTCACCGTTCTCTGGCATCACATCTTGTCTGCGAGTGTGCAATTTCTCATCTCCGTTTTCTTCTCGTTTGTCGTTTTGAGCAAAGAGCACCCCTGCATCATCATTTCCTGCTCGGCCCGACTGTTCCTCTCTGGTGCCCTCACCTTCCTGAGATGCTTCGCTCTCGCTGCCTCTGCCCAGCTGGGTTTCGCACAGCACGCTTTCTTCATCAGGCCCTAAGTTGATCTCTGTGGTGCAAATCTCCCAGGCCACAAGTGGCCGAGATGAGCTAAGCAGAGCGGCTGTCGCAACAGGCTGTTCCTCATCCACCCCTCCTCCACTGGTGTCCCCCTCTGCGTGGCCACAGTTAGCGGGCTCACTGTCAACTGCTGAATCCTGGATGGAGTTTGGATCATTGCCGGTGATGTTAGTGGGCTCTGGCCTGAAGAATCTGTTCACAGCTCCGGTTATGTAGGACTGAGGAGGAGATGAAGAGAGAAAGATTTATTATGTTATTAATGGATCAACATTTCCTCTATGTATTTCCCCATTTTTGAATGATTTGTCTTTGTTCTGTATTTTTCCCCACATTCATACCATGTGCATCTGCTATATTACTATACTTATACTATATGGCCAAACGTATATGGACATCCCTGTTCCTACCTTCCCGTACTTTTGATCTGAGGCTGTGTTTGAAGGTTTGGGAAAGGCCCCTTCATTCCAGTAAAGGGAAATCTTAATATTACAGCATACAAGGCTTTTTACACAATAGTGTTGTTCCAGATTTGCAGCAACAGTTTGGGGAAGGCCCATTCCTGTTTCGACATCACAATGCCCTCATACACAAAGCAAGGTCCATAAATGGTTTTCTGAGTTTGATGTGGAAGATCCTGACCGGCCCACACAAACCACAGCTCCATCCAAAACCTCTGAAAAATTAACATTAACTTGGTGTCGTGTTTCAAGCGACCTAAGGCGCTCTTCAAAATCTTCTATATCTGGTTCTTTAGGTACTAAATGCTGCATTATGATCAACAGCTATAACTAACTTTGTCTGCTGTTTGGTGCTGGACAGGTGGCATACAGGTAGCCTGGTTTCAAAGTTACGGCCATAAAACCAAAACAATGAGCTGAAAGAAGCTAAAATGCTCCTTTGAGCTGAGAGGAACTGCAGAGCTGGTAATAATTGCCTGTAGGGTTGTCATTACAAGCAACATTTTTCACATTAAAGCTACAAAATAACCTTTTCTCATATTTGCTGAAACAGATGAGACATAATCTGTGAAAAAATCCTCTGCCTACTCTGTTGCAGTGTAGCACTCCTTTAACCCTCTTTTCTTGATTGTTGGTGTTCCCCAGAGGGCTGCAACATTCATTTCTTCCTCTTCATTTAATTTTTACCAACATGGTAAGGCAGTTGTTAACACACCCCAACTTTGGAGGTACAGCAACTTCCCTTTACCGTTAAGCATGAGACACTGTCACCTGTCCCTTCAAAACAAGAGCAGGTAGGAACCAATTAGCTCATAACCAAGGGAACACAGTGACTCCACTTAAACACTGCACATGACAATACAAATGAAACAATACACAAAGTACCATAAATGACGATGAAATAACACCTTACCAGTAACTCAATAATGCTGAATCCATTAATAAATAACACAGTAACTTAAAGGGATAGTGCACCCAAAAATGAAAATCCAGCCATTATCTACTCACCCATATGCCGAGGGAGGCTCAGGTGAAGTTTTAGAGTCCTCACATCACTTGCAGCGATCCCAGGGGAGAGGGGGTAGCAACACAACTCCACCTAATGGGGGCTTACGGCGCCCCAGATTCAAAAGTCCAAAAACACATAATTGACACCACAAAATATCTCCATACTGCTCGTCCGTAGTGATCCAAGTGGGCACCGCGTTCATGTGTGTTCACGTGCTTTCGCTGGTCTCGCGCGCAAAGGGCACACACGTGAGCGCAGTTCCCAGAGAGGCAGTTAGAGCTACAGGCTACAATGAGGCTAAAAACAGAGTTCAAATGACGTTTTTCCAAACAACTTTTTATGTCGGGGCTTCAGGACACTTGGATCACTACGGACGAGCAGTATGGAGATATTTTGTGGTTTCAATTACGTGTTTTTGGACGTTTGAATCTGGGGCGCCGTCAGCCTGCATTAGGTGGAGTTGTGTTGCTACCCCCTCTCCCCTGGGATCTTCGCAAAGGATGTGAGGACTCTAAAACTTCGCCTGAGCCTCCCTCGGCATATGGGTGAGTAGATAATGGCTGAATTTTCCTTTCTGGGTGCACTATCCCTTTAAGTAATAAAAATAACCCCAGAATATAATGTGTGCAGTAATTATGGTTACAGTCTTCCCTTGCTACTAGGCGTTATGGTTACACTTCTAACAGCTGTATAGCACATGAATAAAACCAACCAGTCAGAGCCAAGAAAGTTTGCTCCGGCTGGTGGATGGTGTTTGTTTTCAACATGGCAGCTGGGTCACAGACTTTCTCATTTAACGGCTAAACAGTACACTAAAATATGTTTTTGAAAACATCTGAGGTGAGAAATAGGCAATGCTGTAACAGAATCGTGTTTCATATTTGATCAGCGCTGCCTAGTTTGACAGTTTGACTTCAGTTCACGAGCAGTAATTGACATCACTGACAGCTCAGCTCTGATTGGTTGTTGTCTGTGCATAGTCGTAGATCCTAGCAAATGCCATTAGAGGCAGAAGACGGGGAGGAGAGACATAATTTTTTCACAGACTGTCTGACATCCTACTTTCACAATATAATGACATTTTCAGCAAATACGACAAAAAGTCATGTTCACAAAAGTTACCAACTGTAGCTTTAAACATAATCATCCATTGCTGCTCTAAAAACAGGAGCATTGAAGCACCTTTAAGCATCTAGTAAGCTCAACGCTCATATGAGACTGTCCTGGTCCTGTGGGTTGGAGGACTCTTTGACTCATACTACTAAATATAATACAGCCATCATTAATGTTCTCAGTGCGTTTCCTGTTCATACAAGTGAAAATTTCCACTGTGACGAGGGTCTGCTGAAACACAACAATAGATTGTGAGCCAGGCCTTACGGTCCAACATCACTACCTCACTCATGCTTTTGCTGAGGAATGAGGGGGGATAAATCTGTAACATTCCTAATATATTTCCTAGTGGAAATTCCCAGACAGAGCTCTAATTGTAGGCAAAACACAGACAGTGTTATAGTGCTACACCAACAAATAATCACTTCCACATAAATGCAATAAACTAGTGTAAGCTACACTGTTTAAATGAGCGTGTAGCAGATCAGCTGAGCAGGGAAAACTGTGCAATCTGTCTAAATGCATGTTTGCATATGAAAAATAAAGTTTCCAATACTCAGTAAATGATGAATACTGGCTTAAAAATAATCAACTGCTTTTAAACCGACACAAAATTATAGACTGTGCCTCTGTTTTCTGAGTTCTTCACACTCAGGAATGTTTTGTGAGATTGTTAGACAATTAAAAAAACAAGAAGAACAATGTGCAAATGACAAATTTCCTGCAGACAGATTTAAAAACAGCAGTGATGTAATGTTTGGGTGTCCATGTACTTTTGGCTCTGTAGTGTACATTTAACACCTCATATGACCTTCTTTGTCAGTGCTGTTCCTGTATGAATATACCATATGTGTGTGTGTGTGTGTGTGTGTGTGTGTGTGCAAACAGGAGAGTGAGACAGAGGGGGGTTCACGGACACAGGAAGATGGAGACTTTCCATCCACGTTTACTGCTGCTAACATTAAAATCAAAGCAGTTATGTCGCGTTAAGACGCAGCAGCAGCAGCTCACCCAAACTGTCCAAAAAGTCCTCTCCACCCTGCCGATCATGGGACTGTCTTCGTCCATCCTCAAACCTTCCTCCGTGTTGTCCCTCTGACCATCTGACATTATTCCTCTGGATGTGACAAACAGTTAAGTTAAACCTTCCTGTAACTCGACAGCAGCTCCATCCAAACGCGCCCAGCCCTGTGCGCCTCCGCTGATGACCGCGGCTCAGTTCCTTGTATAGACATATGTCCGGTGTATCATGATGAGGAAGAAGGTGATTAACACAGCTGAGTCGCCACAGCATCAAGCTTACGTGTTGCACAGTTTGCGGATATGCGCAGAGCTTCTGTTAAGTCAGGCCACAGCTGCTTTCAGAGCTGATGTGGGTGTTTTTAAATAGATCTGATCACATTCAGCAGAGTTAATGTTGATTCATCAACACCAGGAGCTCCTGAACGCGTCTTCATGATTAGGACCAACTTCCCAAAAATAAACAGATCTTAGTCTTTGCAAACATCCCATAATATAAAGTCTCTTAAACTTAAATATAACAGTACAGATTGGCCTGCATTTGGTTGACTGGTGTTCAAATTAGAGATACACCACCCACACAGCACTGTAATTTTAAAAATGTGCTTAAACAAGACTGAAATTTGTCAGTTAATAGAATATAGGGGCAGAAAAAATGAACTTCAGGCACTCATGAATGGAGCAGGAACTAATGCAGTTGAATTAAGTTAAAATGCCTTTATTAAAAAACATGGCTTACATTAAAACTGACCAGTTTCAACCCTAAGGTCTTCATCAGAATGCAAAAAAATAAAAATACAAGAAATACATAAAATAAAATAAAATATAAAATATGAAAAAAAAAATTAAATAAAAAAAAAACTGATGAAGACAAGTCAGTGTTTTAATGTAAGCAGCCATGTTTTTTGAATAAAGGCTTTTAAACTTTTTAAGCATTTGTTCCAGCTCCACATCTGAGTGCCTGGAGTTCATTTTGCCTACCCATGTGCTGACCCTTTTCTTCAAGAGCATCTATGTTTTTTCTTGAGTTTAATATAACAAAGACAGTCTTCGGGCACATCACTACGTTGGTCTCCAAAGTAAAACTAATATACTCTTGACCAAATTAAATTTGAATGCAGAAGCACTGAAACACACCCTTTTCACTTCCATACACTCAGGGATTTTGCTGCTACAGCTGTAGGGCCTACTTGGTCTGGTATGACCCGGCGGACCAGGTCCTTCTTCATAAAATTTTGAGCATCCAACACTTAACTTTCTGCATTCTGGTGAATTTCTAAGCACCGGTTTGTGCCCTTTTTGCATCAATTTATGGTTAAATGTCTTTAGTTGTGTCAAAATAAAGTCCTCTGCTACTTTTATGTTTTTATTGAGGGGGACAAATACACTTCTAAATATCTCGCCTAGGTGACACACCCTCTACCATCCCCTTGACTTCCCAGTGACAAAGTCAGATCATATATTATGTCACTGTTGCTGATATCATATGTACGAAATGTGTAAATAATGTCAGACTTTGTGGAAACGTACTAGCCAACAGTTTCTTCTGGTGTCTGGGCTGGACTCAATATTAGGAGAGTGTAATGCTAAATCGGAGGAGTACTCTTTGCACAGCTACACTTCAAGCATTTAGCATTGTTGTCAATTATTGACACTCTCCTGCAAAGTTATATTTATTCACCTTTTTCCTTGTCACGTCAAAAAATTCCCACTTATTGAGTTCTTGCTGATGTGCACACTATTATACAGTACATGCAAAGTGTATGTTCATGATAGTGATAGTAGTAGATAGTAGCAGCTGTATGAGGTTTCCATTGGTCATGTAGTCCTCTTTTTGAAATTTAGAAAACATACACTCACTGAAGTTCAGACTGAGCATCAGAATGGGGAAGAACGGTGATTTAAGTGACTTTGAACGTGGCATGGTTGTTGGTGCCAGACGGGCTGGTCTGAGTGTTTCAGATTTTCACACACAACCATCTCTAGGGTTTACAGAGGATGGTCCGAAAAAGAGAAGATATCCAGTGAGCGGCAGTTCTCTGGGTGAAAATGCCTTGTTGATGCCAGAGGTCAGAGGAGAATGGTCAGACTGGTTCAAGATCATAGAAAGGCAACAGTGACTCAAATAACCACTGGTTACAACCAAGGTCTGCAGAAGACCATCTCTGAACCAACAACACGTCCAACCTTGAAGCAGATGGGCTACAGCAGCAGAAGACCACACCAGGTGCCACTCCTGTCAGCTAACAACAGGAAACTGAGGCTACAGTTCACACAGGCTCACCAAAACTGGACAATAGAAGATTGGAAAAACATTGCCTGGTCTTATGAGTCTGGATTTCTGCTGCGACATTCAGATGGTAGGGTCAGAATTTGGTGTAAACAACATGAAAGCATGGATCCATCCTGCCTTGTATCAACGGTTCAGGCTGCTGGTGGTGTAATGGTGTGGGGGATATTTTCTTGGCACACTTTAGACTTAGACTTAGACTTGCTTTATTGTCATTCAACAAATACACCATCGGTGCCCCTTCGTACCAACTGAGCATGGTTTAAACACCACAGCCTACCTGAGTATTGTTGCTGACTGCGTCCATCCCTTTATGACCACAGTGTACCCATCTTCTGATGGCTACTTCCAGCAGGATAACGCACCATGTCACAAAGCTCAAATCATCTCAAGCTGGTTTCTTGAACATGACAGTGAGTTCACTGTACTCCAATGGCCTCCACAGTCACCAGATCTCAATCCAATAGAGCACTTTCTGCAGCAACTGTGTGATGCTATCATGTCAATATGAACCAAAATCTCTGAGGAATGTTTCCAGCACCTTGTTGAATCTATGAAATGAAGAATTAAGGCCGTTCTGAAGGCAAAAGGGGTCAAGGTGTACCTTATAAAATGGCCAGTGTGTGTATACTATAAAGTATCACATGGACAATATCTGTGGAAGCTGGTAGAATTTTGCAGAACACAAAATACACAAATCTTATTTCATATACAAGGAATGAAAACTGTATTTTACAATATGCATGTTTGCAGCCGTGGTCGACATACTCGCTGAATAAGAAGGAAGTTCTAAACTAAACAACATCTTAATTTCACAGTTCAACCACGCAGCACCTCGTCCGCTCAGAGCAGTGAAGTGACATTCTCTGTGGTCGGAATGTGACAGAGAAAAAACAGAAGTGTATTTTAAAATGAGAACTTCTTTCAGCGGTTGACCAACAGCAGATATGAGAACACTGAACAGAAGAGAACTACAGTAACTCTGCCTGTTGACTCATCTTCACAGAGAAAAACAAAATACAAAGAAACATCTCTTCAAAAAAAATTAGATTTTATTCTCCAAAGCAGATTGAGGAAAAAGAATCGGATTATTATTGTAAAATTATTTGTACAAAAATATGAACATTTGTAAAAAATCATGAGGTTGGAAAAAGGAGATGGGTGACAGATTAAGAATAAAAGGTAATAAATAAAAACCAAACATAGTGGACGCAAATCCACATCATCAAAGACTACCTTGGCTACTACTATAAAGATATATATTAGATATATTATATGGGATATATGAAATACAGTGGCACTCTTGCACACATCAGGGCTGTCATGCGGAAGATGAAATTTCCTCATTGGGCTCTGAAAGAGAAGACACAAGATCAAGCTGGAAAACATGAGCTAACTTCCTGTTGAGTGTCACATCAACTTTTTGACAGTTGGCACATCAGTTATCTTTCACTCATGATGTAGACTCTGTTTAATCTGTTCGTTTGTCTCACCTGTCCAGGTCCGATAAACAGGAAGCTTGAGCGCGGGGTGTGTGATCTCCACGCACACTCTCAAACGTGCTCTCTCGTTCTCTCTGGGGCCCTTCCTCAAGTTCACTCTGTTGATGTGCAGCGCTCCCGGGTCTTCGTCTCTTTCTTTGTCACTGTCTTCATCCAAGTCTGACTTTGTCTCCTCGTCCCTGTCAATGTTGTTATTCTCCCCGTCCACGTGTTCGTCAATGTATTCGATGCCTTCAGTGTGGGGGTCTGTGACGGCTTCTTTTGTTTCTGTGAAGCAACAACAGTAGAAAATGAAGACAGGACCAAAGTTTATGTAGAGTGTTTTATGTCAGAGAAAATAGGAATACTGTATTGGCAGTGTGGCGTATGAGGGAATGCAACCTCAGAAGTGAGACCAAACACTGTGTGGAGGGTGTGTGTTGAGTTTCCACTTAACATGCACATGATATTTTAGATCTCACACAACTGTAAATCAAGTTTGCACACCTGATACCTTCAAGGAGACTGGTGAAGAAGAGAATACTGAACTTCCCATAATGCAATAGGAAAATCATGTTTCATCACTATCCACATATTTTTAAACCCCAGGCCCAACTTTGTGGCACAGGGTTCCCAACAAAAACTTGCTGACTTTGAACCCGAGCCAAAAACAAAGAAAGAGGGCATCATATCCTGAAACCACGCCCACCAGACGGGAAAACAATTGTCACCACGATTTGCAACCAACAGCTGATAACCTCACAAAAACCTGTCGCTAGCTAAAAACATTACATTTAAAGGATTATTTTAGCACCCTGTGTCTATCAGAAAGGAAAATGTATATTGTCAAACTCAACATTGTCAGTCTGCCTTAAAGTCCCCTCTCCTTACCTTTGCTTATTTTGGAGAAATGATCCCACTGAATGGTCAGAAGTGAAATACTTTGATATTTACAACTAAATTGATCGCCAGAAATTTTTTTGGTGTTGTACATTTCTGCAAACCATGGATATGTTAGGTTTCTGGAACTTTAAATTTTAATAATGCTATGGTTAACATGTGGCTAGGTTTAGGCACAAAAACAACTTGCTTATGTTTAGAAAAAAAAGATCATGTTTGAGCTTAAAATCTTCAGTGTTGGGGGCAAAATCACAGCAGAAAACACAGCGATGTCCATGTAAAAAATGAATGATTTTTTGGGGACTATGGGCTGTGGAAAATCAGGATTCGGGGCATCGGTGGCTTAGTGGCAGAGCAGGCGATGCATGTACAAGGCTGTTGCCGCAGCGGCCCGGGTTCAAGTCCAGCCTGTGGCTCTTTGCTGCATGTCACTCCCTCTCTCTCTCCCCCTTTCACACTTTACTGTCCTGTCCATTAAAGGCAAAAAATGCCCAAAAAATATCTTAAAAAAAAAAAAAGGAAAATCGCAATTGGTCCCTAAAAAACACCCACATATGGCGGCTAAAAAGCGACTGGAAACACAACAATGACTCGCTAAAACACGACCACTTTTGTTTTTTGGTTTCAAACAGTGGCCTGCAGGTTGGCAGGTGTTTCACCACGGTGACACACCATCCACTATCCCCTCCTCCTCTCAATGAAAAAGTCAGCTCATTTACTAAGTCACCTAAGAAATGCTGATTTAATACCTTTGAAATGTAAAAATGTAACATATCCGTGGTTTGCAGTAACCTACGTTGCAAACATTTTCTTCAGGCGACTTGTGTACTACCAATATTTGATCAAATCACCAGGTAAGATCATCATTTAATCTACAAATGTCAACACCAGGCCTTGCATAGCATAGTTACCTTTAACGTAAACAGTGTTTCTGGCCAAATTAGCAAAAGTAACTCATTTAATGCATACAAAACCTCCACTTAATAAAAGTAATGTCAGCAATATCCAATTTTGTCTTCTCAAGACTCGATTGAGGAGAATCCCCGCTCAACATACTGAGTGTAACACTGTGTATGCCGTCCAGAGTTTCTGAGGGTGTCCTTGCCCAGTTTTTGCATTTAACCCAAACAGTATTCCCTTGTGAGTTACTCCATGTTCCCAAATAAGGTTATTCTGTCCTGATCTATGGCTATGTGAAGTTTCTATTGGTTACCAACTTTAAACAACAAGCACACTCACCTGGCTCGAGCTAAATCACCTTGACTGTCTCTAACAAAATGCACATATCTAAAAGAGTCTCTCGTCTGTTGAGCCTGGAACATGGGGCAATCTCCGTTCCCCTTAACCCTGGGAGCTATGGCAACAGAGCTGGCTAAGCACCCTTATCTGGGCAGCTGTGCTCCTTCTGCCACAACTGGGAAGCCTCAAGGTCAAGTAGTCTGACCTTGAGGTCTCTTTTAGGTGTTCTGCTGACCTGACTGTTACCTCAAGCATAACTATCATTGTTTTCCCTTCCAGTGTGGGCGGGACTGAGGCTAGATGACATCACCAGGGTTACTCTCCCAGACTTTAAGAAAGCTCCTCTAGAGCCACAGACGAAAATACATACATGATGTGTTAAATTTTTGGAATTCCCCTTTAAATACTCTTTAAAACAAGAGGTGTGTATATAAAGCAATGACACGTACTTATGGCGTGTCCATTCTTCCGTCTCTCCAGCTGCTTATTAGTCTGATGTGGCAGGTTTGTGGATCTCTCCAAGGCACACACACTTTTCAGCTCCCTCTGCCCATCGTCTCCTATCTCCTCTGTCTCGTTGGACACCAGTGGTGAGAGAGTGTGTCCTCCTGCTGCCCAGAGTAATTTGACCTTAGGGTGACCTCCCTTCAACAGGACGGAGAACACACCAACGCCTTCACTGCTCCAACAGACAGAGAGCGATGGAGGAATGGACGGAGCAGCTGAAGGAATACAAACAGGAAGTGAATGAATAGGAATAATATCTTAGAGTGAAGTTTGAGTTTAGATATTGAAAGAACTATATCATAGGGATAATATCCAATGATGATGATTCATACCGATGTCAACATATCTCCAGTGTTTCTCCATAGGCTCATGTAGGGAACAGTGCTCCACTCTACAGATAATCCCTCCTCTCTCCTTTTTCTCCTGATTCACTGCCTTTCTCCTCAGAATGGCCGTGGCCCTGTAGAGTCCGGGCTGAGTCTGTATGGGGCCCCACATCTCTCCTCCCTCTAACACCTCCTCCTCTCTGTCATCCTGCTCTCCCTCCCTCAGCCTCAGCCAGGTGACTGACACATTCGGAGGGTAGAAATCTGTGATCTCACATCCAAGGGTCAAAGTCTGGTCTGGGGAGGAAGTGGAGCCGACGATTTCGGACACACACGGCCTCTTGATGAATCCTATTTGGGTTAAAGTGGAGATTTAAGCTTTGATTTTTACTGTCAAACTGCATGCCCTTTCTTCATCTCGTTCTTACCTCTGGTCTCGCGGGTGACGGGCTGCTTCAGGGCGATGTGGTGAACACTGACCCACACTTTAGTGCCACCCTTCTCCAGTTCACTGCGGGGCAGCTTACACTGGCTGAAGGCTGAGAAGAAGCCTTCAGAGTTGGGTCGAGGCGAGGACGAGGCCTGGGAGGCCACAGGGCTCAGCTCGCTCCCCTGGCAGAACCAGCGGAAGGTAATGACGTCCGGATGGAAATGTGACGCCCGGACGGTCATGCTGATGACATCTGGAAGACAGGAATTGCAAAGATGCAGCCTCTCACAACCAGGAATGTTTTACATCTATTAAAGTGCAACAGAATAAGATGTTTACCTGAGTCACTTGGTGTCTCTGCAAGCTGGATTTCTGATACCTCTGGAGCAGCTAAAAGAAAAAGTGTACAAAGATACCAATTCCATAAATTGCTGAGATCACAGAAAAGCAGATGCAGTATGTGTAAATGAAAATCTTTCTTACACAGGATGGTGAACTTCTCTGAGACTCTCTCCACCACGATCTTATCTTTGCCCACGTAGGACACCTGACACTTAAACACCGCCCCCTTGTGGGTTGAAATCTGGGGGATGAAGGTGAGGGAGGAGGTCAGCTGTTGAATGCCACTTCCAGATGAATGCAACGGCCCCTGAGTGTGCAGCTTGTAGTAACCCATCTGGCCTCTGGAGGACAGCAGAGGGCCTTTCTCCGACACTGGAGAGGTGAGAGTTAGACCGTAGGGCAGATGGATGGTGGTTAGAGGGTTATAGAGGCAGTTAAAGTTAGCTTTGGAGGTTCCTATGTTTGTGAGGTTGTACAGTGTTAGCAGAATTAAGTGTAAAAGAGAAAACATGGTATGTTTTAGGAGTAGTTACAATACAAATAGAAGACATCTTATGTGGCATCATTCTGCTTTCCACATTTTTATTTCCCTTGAAAGTTATAGTCCAGGTTTTTTGAAGTGGGGCTGTATGAGATACGTAGATGGCAGCTGGCGCGCTCCCTGTTTGCAGAAACAGACAGGACTAGCACCCTAGATGCTCAGCTATGCATTGGATTAGGGTTATCAGCAATATGTGTTTTAGCCACTTAAAAAGAAGTCAACATCAACCTCTCTATGTTTACAATATCTGCACCGCTTCACCTTGCCGTCAGTCAGCACTTTCCTTTGGAGCTACTATGGAGCTATTTTCTCAACTGTAAAACTTCCATATTCCTGTGCAAATACGCCCAGCAGAGCCTTGCACTGTACATCACTGGTAAGCTGTTCTGCAAACAGGGAGTGTGCCAACAGCCACCTACTGTATGTAGGACACTGACTATAGATAAGTATCTCAGACATTCATTCATTTATTTTCCGTAACCACTTATCCTGTTGGTCTATCCCAGCTGACATTGGGCGAGAGGCAGGTCATGAGGTTATCACAGGGCTGACACACAGAGACAGACAACCGGTCATGCTCACATTCACACCTACGAGCAATTTCACCAAACAACCTTTGGAATGCGGGAGGAAGCTGGAGTACACGGAGAAAACCCACACTGACACAGGGAGAACATGCAAACTCTGGGCAGAGGGCCCTGGCACCACTGTATATCATACAGCCCCACTTAACAAAAAAACACAAACTATCCCTTTGAAGGAAAACTTCACTCACAAAATGATCGTTTGTACTATTCATAAATTAGTCATGTCGTGTCACCTTGAACTTGTGTGCCTCCACAGAAAACAGCTAACATACAGATTTATTGACTGACCACGTTTAAAACAGCAAAACTACATCAAAACATCCATTTACACACTCTGACACAACTCTTGCAGTATAATTCAAGTCTCATTTATCCAGTCGTATGCTCAGTTTTTCCCATTATCACTAAAAACCTTATCCAGAAAATTAAACTTATCTATGATATCTTCAAAGTCAAACTCTTAGTAGTTCAATGGTGTTCATTATGTCTTTAGTTTCTGATAATGACTGTAGTTGTTCTTTTATCTCAGACATGTTAGGATGTTACATACCTTGACATGTTTCGGCGGAAACTTCCGCCTTCCTCAGAAGTGTCCAAGGGACAAGGCCAGAGTCATACACACCGAGGACAACACATACTGGCGATGGATCAGGGAGGCTATTGAAATAGGGAAGCAGGGCCCAGGGACGATGAACAGGGACGAGGGGGCATACATGCTCTCCCACACCTGGAACAGCGTCCTGGAGAGGCGGCAGACGGACCCTAATATCGGCTGATTGACAGATCAGCTGATAAAGATGTGTCACAACCACCACCAAGTGACACTTCTGAGGAAGACAGAAGGTTCCGCCGAAACATGTCAAGGTATATAACATCCTAACATGTCTGAGATAAAAGAACAACTAAAGTCATTATCAAACTCTTAGTTTTTAGTGGAAACGTGTGTTTAGGAAGTGCTGAGCATACGACTGGATAAATGAGACTTGGATTTTACTGCACAAATTTGTTTTGATATAATTTTGCTACTGTTAAATGTGATCCCCAACCAACCACTAAATCAGTATGTTTTCTGTGGAGGCATGTAAGAAAAACAAAGTGTTCCTCATGAATTCAAGATAACACAACATGACTAACAGATTCATTAATGATCATTTTGTGGATAAAGTATTTCTTTAAGTTGCTTTAAAGGAGCTTAGCTTAGTATAAAGAATAGAAACAGGAGGAGACAGCGAGCCTGCCTCTTTCTAAAGGTGACAAACTCCACACACCAGCACCTGTAAGCTCACAAAATAGACTTGTTCTCTGGTTTGTTTAGTCTGTACAAAAACAGTGTAAAATCTGCATCTCTGCTGGTTGTTTGGCAACGTCACCGTGACAACAGCACCCCAAGGAATTCACTGTGTCTGGCCAAGAAATAGTGTGGCACATCATTCCCACATCAAACCCCAATGTGCTGTTTTGCTGCTTTGGTTTTTGTACTGATTAAACAAATACGATAAAACATGTTGACTTATCTGATAGTGGTAGCTTCATATTTACTGTACAGATATGTGAGTGGTTTTTATCTTGTCTTTGATTCTTGGAAAAACATTGAAAAAACACAAAATGTTGAACTATGTCTTTACAGTTGAAAGCATCATCTTTTCCACACTGACTATGTTTACATGCACAAAATATTTAACTTCTCCCCCTTATTCTGAAAGACAGTATTCCCACTATGCTACTAATCAGCAGAGATACATTAGAAGAAAAGTTGATCTACAGGAGAATAAATATTTGACAGCTGAAAGCCTGAAAGCTTTACTGTGTTACATTCTATTATATTTTCATAATCATCATCATCTGTTGATTTTGTATTTTTCTCTACGTGAATGAAAACATTTCCACCATTAACTGGTGCGTAAAACTTCACCAGAATGCAGGAAATGAAAAGTTTGATGCTCAAAACTTGCCTGGAGAGGACCCCAGGCTTATTATGTTGAAATGAAACCTACGCCCTTGAACTGCTCGTTATATGGATGTGTGTGACCTCTCCTACCTGTGAGTGAAGTGTCAGAGATAGGAGTGTCATTGAGGAACCATGCAGTCTGGACTCGGTCCACCCTCCTGCCCTCAATGCTCACTGTCACCCTGCCCTTTTGACCTACGATCACGCGTGGCGGGAGGATGATCCCCGACACATTCAGGGACTTCTGTTTCTCTGAGGGAGGAAAAAAAGAACACAGATAAATTAGTTAGTGACCGTAAAGAGGTGTTGAGGTGACAGCTGATATGCAATAACTATAAGGTTTGCTGTCAAGCATGCATTCCTCACAGTCTGCCTGAAAACCATCATGTCTAAGTGCTTATAGTTTAGTAACATAATAGTTTATGGAAATGTGATACTGTAAACGCCAGTTCAGAGTTATGCCAATAAAGAACAGAGGCCTTGTTGCATTTTGGTTTTAAAGACAATGCCTTTTTGTAGTATCTCTACTCGCATATCTTTTGAACATCTGTGGATCTCCTGGTATATTCCCAACATGGGTGTTAGCAGCCTCATTATTAAAACTTCCTAAGTCTAAAATCCCATCTTACCTCAGTTTACTACAGTAAAATGTTTCCTAACTGCATCTATAAAAAAATCAGACCAGTGGTTCCCAACTGGTGGGTCACGGTCAAAATGCAGGTTGCTGGTCCATTCTGAATGGACCACAAGTGACCTGCAGACACGTCAAGTTTGTAAAAAACACACTTGACATGCATGATGCTAAATCTATAAACTGTGTGGACCTTGAACCAAGACTAAGGAGAAATCTGGACCCCATGGCTGGACCAGTTGGGAACCACTGACATAGACCCTGTCCTAAATTATAAATAACTGCCACACGTGGCAGCAGCACTGTTGTTAGGTCTGTATGGCAATTACAATGAAATGGGGAACAAAATAAACACTGAAACATAATGATTGACAGGCTACTCAAAACATATGATGACGCTTTAAATTTCCTGGTCCTGATTAAATTTCGATTGCTGAGATGATTAATTTTGAATTTGACCGACGTGCTGTGTCCGCCTCTGCAGAGGCCTATTGCTACAAGAAGCAAAAATTGAATGCCTGTCTTTTTGTGTCCATGATAGCAAGTTAGGTAGCCTGTAACAAGTGAGAGCTGTTGATGATATGGCCTGTCCATCTTGAGTACTGGTACATTCTTAACATAGATACAGGCCTGACAGCACGAGTGTCGACTGAAGAATCAAGTTTGCAGTTATAGGTCGAAGTTTAAGATAAAAGTGTACAATGCAGGAATTGTGGGGTACTGTTCGTAAACAGTATCACCAGCTGAAGTATAGGTGAGAGTCAACCCCAGATTTGCTTTATTTATGTTTTTTTCCAGCGCTGTGTCCATAATTTTTATAGCTTCCTCTTAGATGTGTGATACACTTTTAAGTCAAAGCTAAAAACATTCCCATTTCGCACTGTCTACTCCACCCTGTAATGATTGCAGCTATATTTTCAAACTCAATTTTTCTCAACTTTGAATTGACCCCAAATGTATGAAATGTGCTATACAAATAAAGCTGCCATGCCATGCGTGCTGCTCACAGCACCTGTTTGCTAATTATCGCTAAAGAAAGCTGTGGCGATGAAAAGGGAGTACTGACACAAGAAAAATTAAATCACAAAAGAGTTTTCAAACTAAAACGGGGTCAGCAGTGTTTTCAAAGGTCTGTTTTTGGGGTTCAAAAACACCAGAGTAGTATGGATGTTAGGCGTAAACATGGCAATGGTTATGTATTTTAAAATAAAAAACATATCAGTGTGGATGCAGCCCTAGTGTGTCATTTTCTTTCTACTGAACCACATCTTACAACCCTGTCACCGCGCAAAAGGAAGTGTGCATCTACTGCTAGCTCACGTAGCACCACTGAGCTAGCTAACATTACAGCTCAGATGAGGAAGAGCACGAGCCTGAGTAGATGCACGTGTCCTCCTGCGCCGTGATATGGTTGGTGGGTGTAGTTCAGTAGAAAGACAATAGTTCCTACATGAAACTGCTCACAACAAGGTCTGTGGATTATTTTTATTTTTTATTTATTTTTATATACTTTATTAATCCCCGAGGGGAAATTCAATTTTTCACTCTGTTGTCAATTACACACAGGTCCGAACACTCATATGCACAAACTGGACCTATGCATGCACTAAGTGGAGAGATGTCAGAGTGGGCTGCCGATGACAGGCGCTCTGAGCGGTTGGGGGGTTCGGTGCCTTGCTCAGGGGCACCTCGGCAGTGCCCAGGAGGTGAACTGGCACCTCTCCAGCTACCAGTCCACGCTCCATATTTTGGTCCGGACGGGGACTTGAACAGGCGACCCTCCGGTTCCCAACCCAAGTCCCTATGGACTGAGCTACTGCCGCCCCCATCTTGGGTATCTTGAGTAACCCGGTCATGACTTCTGGAAAGAGACATTGATGTTGAGTTTTCATTTTTTAATTTTTTTTTGGGGGTGCATTGAGCACCATAAGAGTGTCATCTAGGTCCATCACATTCAAGAAGAGGCAGACATCTCTACAGCCGATATCGCCAACACTCTGCAACTCAAATTATGTTCTTTTGATTTCGGGTGAGCTGTCCCTTTGAGGGTGCTCGTGGTGTGTACCGCTGCCCTCTGACTCACCATCTCTTCTCCTCCAAGAAAAGCCAAAGCAGAGCAGGAAGACCAGTACAATAGAAATACACATCATGGCCACGGATGCTTTGGCTGATTTAGTCAACACTGGAGCTTCATCTGGGAGGAAACAGAGTGAGAGAAGTGTGTATGATTACATTATGCAAGCATCAAGAACAAGATGAACAAGTTGCAAACAACTGCACAGTGTCTGTTTATCTTGCAGCCAGACTTTGTTTTGTTTTTGCAGTTCTCAGACATTTGTCATCTGATATCATTAGATTATCTATCACCATCAATCAAAGTGAAAAAGATACTGAGAAACAAAAATGATTGCATGTCTCAAATGTGAATTGTACCCTGTGTCTGCTCTACTTCTAAGAATGTCGAAAATCGTATCAAATATATACCTCGAGGGTCCAGTTTCTCTAGGTACGCTGAGCCGCTGACTGGATGCATTACCCCCGGTTGGTTAACTGCACACTCCACCTTCCCACCTTGCTCCCTCTGCTCGGGACTCAAAGTATAGTAGCGTCTACTTCTATAGGTCCCATCTGGGTTCTGCTCGGTGGCGAGGGGCTCAGGGAGGACTGTGCCATTTTGAAGCCAGGACACAGACACTTCCTCTGGGTAGAAATTCTCCATGTCACAGTAAAGAGTGAGAGGAATGTTGTTGGAGTGCGAGGGAACGACAGAAAGTCTCACAGAAGGGAGATCTGTGGAGACAAAGACAATATCTAAATGTTTAATCATGGGCTTAATCCGATTTAAAACAACAGCAGATGTTCTTACAGATTGTCCTTTAATGATTGACAGAGGCAGCTATTGTGATTCTACATGAAATAAAAATGTAATGAGTCATTGTGGTTGACTCAGTGTGTCTTTGTGTCACTCACAGGTGATATTAAGCATGAAATCAAGCTTGCGGTCACTGCCATTGTGTGACACTTTGCAGCCAAAGGTTGCATTCTGGTCCTCGCGTGAAGGGTAGAAGGTCAGGTTGCCCACAGCCATGTAGTACCCATCTGGAGTCTGTTCACCTTCAACGATGTAGGGAGGTTGAATCACTTGCCCATCTCTGGTCCAGGAGAAGAAGACAGGAGGAGGATAGAAAGCATCTGCATGGCATTTGAGATGACTCTCTGTTTCTAACACCATCCACTGCTGAGGGACAGAGAGAGTGGGGGAGGCTAAAAAGGGGAGAAGAAGGAATAAGAGGGGATTAAAACTTCAGCTGTGTACCTGCTTTTAGGTTCAAATGTGCAGTTAAATGTGCAAATCAAATCTCAACAACTGGACAATGACGAGACGTACCGAGGATACTAAATGTAACGTTGCTGGAGTGCACGGCTGTGGAGTTGTAGCTGACTGTGCATTCATACACCCCCTGCAGGTCGAGAGCGGCTCTGAGGACGGTCAGTGAAAAGTCCCCGTTGACGAAATCAGTGGTGTCCCAACTGAAGCCTGGCTTTATCTGTGGCACACCCTCTCTGAATGAGGCGATGTCAGAGCCATTACTTATCCAGCTGACTTGGATGAGAGACTTCTCTATTTTGTCCCCTGTTGCAGAGAGGGGGAACGTCACGTTGCAGGGGAGGATTGCGTTTGTATTTGGGCTGGCCTGTATTTCACTTGGAGACACTGTGAGCAGAGAAAGAAAGTTTAGATGGAGAGGACATAAAGAGCCTTTGCTGAACTGCACTCATTGATGATCCTTTACTGCAGTACATGGGGGGGGGGGGGGGGGGGGGTCTGCATGTTTACTGATGAGATTTGGTTAATAATTACATCTGATCATCAGCTGCAGTTTTAATTAAAATACACTCCTGTCAAAACAGGAAACTGTCTTTAAAAAAGTTTTATAACCAAGCTAACATATAACACTAACCCATAAAAATACCAAAAAAATCCAAACAAACAAAAAACTAGAATAACCGCCCTGCGGTTGTTTGCATCAGCTCACCAGTCAAACTTCTCCTTTGTCATAATTAGTGTACGATTTTTTGAGTTATAGCCAAAAAATGCTTTGTGAGGTCACACTGACCTTGACATTTGACCTTTGACCACCAAATTCTAATCTGCTCATTCTTCAGTCCAAGTGGACGTTTGTGGCAAATTTGAAGAAATTCCATAAAGGTCTTCTTGAGATATCGCATTCACAAGAATGACACAAACAAGGTCACAGTGATTTTGACCTTTGACCACCAAAATCTAATCAGTTCATTGTTGAGTCCAAGTCGATGTTTGTGCCAAATTTAAAGAAATTCCCTCAAGGTCTTCTTTAGATATCGCGTTCACAGGAATGAGACAAACAAGGTCACAGCGATCTTGGCCTTTGACTTATGACCACCAAAATCTAATCAGTGCATCATTTAAATCCAAGTGAACGTTTGTGGCAAATCTGAAGAAAGTCCCTTAAGGTGTTCTTGAAAAATTGTGTTCACAAGAATGACACAAACAAGGTCACAGTGATTTTGACCTTTGACCACCAAAATCTAATCAGTTCATTGCTGAGTCCAAGTGGACATTTGTGCCAAATTTTAAAAAAATCCCTTGAGACATTCTTGAGACATCGTGTTCACAAGAATGAGACAAACAAGGTCACAGTGATCTTGACCTCTGACTTATGACCACCAAAATCTAATCAGCTCGTCACTGAGTCCAAGTGGATGTTTGTGCCAAATTGAAGAAATTCCCTGAAGGTGTTCTTGAGATTTTGCATTCATGAGAATGTGACGTACGTATGTATGTAAATACGGACAACCTGAAAACATAATACCTCCAGCTATGGCTGTTGCCAGTGCGGTAGGATGAAAAACTTCTTGGTAAAAACTTGTCATACATTTTTTGAATATGACAGATTAAAATGCTATTCAAACATAATTTCGGCTAACTGGCATACATGAAAGGAGAGACAGAACGTGGAAAGAAAATGAGGAAACGTATGTGATAGTAAACAAAATGTTGATTTCAGCAACAATTTCATGACTTCTTTCAAAACTTTCAATGATTTTTACTGATTCTAAGACTTCTCCAGGCCTGGAGATGCGATTGTGATATCTTATAAAATTTATAATATGTATTATTATTATAACTTTTCCAGGTTTTCCATGGATGTGGGAACCCTGTACATTGTGTAACTCCTGTGAAGCTATTATGTCCTTCAAAAGAAAAACAATTACACAATATTCTTCTTCCAAGTTTGAATCCATAAGTAATAAAAACCACCTTTGTTTTTTTCCTGATTGCTTAAGCACTATTCTTTAAACTATAAGGTACTTATGCAAAACTCTACACACTAAACAAGCAAAACATTTTACATCTCCGGGGAAAGCATACAATTTTTGCAGCCTCTTCTAAATCTTGTTTTTGTGTCAACATAGCACACACAATCCATCATCTGAATAAGCAAATTAAGCACCTACTTCGCACTGATGAAAAACACTTGGCTTTTGCTTTTTGTGTGTGTAGGGTGTGGCAGCTAGCAATCCAATTCTCATACATGTAAACACACATACACACAGAAACCAAATGTGTGAAGTATGGATGTGTATTCTGAATGTAGCACACTATCAACACAAATAAGGGTAAACACTCCTCAAATAACCAAAGCTAAGTAAAAGAAAACAAAAACAACTGTATTATAAAGACTTAATCCACATCACATGCGATGCTGTCTTGAGCGAAGCAGCTCACGTCAACGTGGAAAGGCAGTTGGCAAAATGGTGAAGCAATATGGACACCAATGTTTATAGTTTTGCTAGAAGTTTGTTATTGAATTTAAAACCGAGAGTAAAGCTGAAATTGTGCATTGAGTTTGGCACACCTGGAAAGTATGCTGGCGACAAGTGTTAAGGCTCATGTAGGTACTTGAATTTTGGCGTCATTGGGCAAAACTGAGCAAACTCTGAGCTGAGAGAAAAATAGATTTCTGCAATATCTATTGGCCAACCACAGGTCATTTCGGAGAGAGAGTGCTCCTATTGGCTGTTCTACTAATGCAGATGCGTTTGTGCCTTCCTTAAGATGGTGAAAGCCTGATTCAATGGCGAAGAATCGTACACAAAAAGTTGCTATTCCAGCACTGCCAACAGCTGCTTACACTACAAGGCAACCACAAGAAGGGAAGATGGACTTATTGTCATATCCTGACAATTAATAAAATAATATCAGCAAAGCGTTCCAGAGACTAAAAGAAAACACTGCCAATATTTTAGCCTTCTGCTAACTGGAGCCAAAGGTTCACAGCTGCAGCATGAAGCTCGTTTATGTAGCTAATAAACAATCACAATGTGTGCTCCACCTCACTCCCCGCCACCACAGAGCAGCTGTGGAGACAGATCCCCAGTCAGTGGCCATGGCAATATGAGTCAAGCCAGCGCCAACCCCAGCTCCAGGGAACCGGACAGCCTCAACTCCCTGTTGGATCAGCTAACAGGTTAGACCCGGTGCTACCGCTGGCTGGTGCTCATGCTGACTGAATTCAAGCTGCTATAGCCGCTGGCTGAAGGGCCATTTCGCAAGTTGCTGAGCTGCTGCCAGCTCTCCTCCTGGTGAAACAATCCGCAGCGGCGGGAAATGAGGCAAAGGGATGGTGGGATTGCTAGCGTGATAATTCTTGTCTCATTTTTGGTCTGACAAACAGAGAAATAGGGGCGTGGAGGGGCTGAGTCAGTGCGCCATGTGCAACTGTGCAATAAAATAAGATTAAATAAATAAATAAATCAGCGTAGGCCTGTAGAAAACACTGTGCATACTGTATGTCTGAAGTCGTCTGATCAAAGGGGGGCTTTCAGTTGTTATTACCTGACACTCGTAGGCCTCCATAGTCAGTGGTATAGTGGAGGGTATGCGCAGGTATACATGGTATGCCCACTTCTTTTTCTGGCCATTTACAGTATACTCACCTATCAGCCAAAAAGCCATTGTAATATATAGGAGAGTATACCCACTTCCTCCACACTAACCTGCCTATCCACTTAGTAGTACACCCACCTCATCAACTACCTCTACACCACTGTCCATAGACAATGCGTGGAATTTGATACTCAGTTTCTGTAGCCCTTCGGGGGTACCCCACCTGTAAAGGGGTGTCTCTCGCCTTGCCTCTCCCCTTTTGCTGTTGTATTCCATGGGAGAGGTAAGTGACATTGCCGTAGTAATTTCCGTGTTTCCGTGCTGTTAAACTGTTTATAAGTCCATTTTTCAGCTTAGACTTACTGTATAATATGCTAACATATTCCTGTGTAAGTTCATTTGTGTAGGGGCTTAAGTTATATGGTTTTAATTAACGGAGGATTGTGTTTTTACCTCTTGCTGTCAGAGCTGTCAGGAATAAACGGAGATCGCCTCCAAAGATATCCATGCTCTGGGCCTCTTCATAACAACACAATGCAGACAACACTAAAGTCCACCGGTTACACACAGTCCTGCTTGTCCTGCTGTGACTAGCAGCTAATGGTGGCTAATGCTAGCAAACTTAAAAGTAGATATGAAGGCATCCTTGAGTCAGTTAGCTGACACCTCTCTGCTGTTGCTAGTTACTCTGTGTTTAAACAGATAACGCAAACATTTCAAAGGTTTTATCTCAAAAGCAAAACAAGACTTAATAAACACACAGTGCCAAGTTGTCATGTAATTGCCACTTGTAGCAACAAGGCTAGCTCCCTCTGAGCCTCACATTTTTTAAGCCAATCTCTTACTGCCTTTAGAACAGACAACAATACAACTGGAACAACAAATACACGTCTCAGCCTGGGCAAACAGTACTTGTCCAGTTTGTTTTTTTTACATGTCAAAACCCCAAATAAACAATGACAAGGAATTTTGTGTTGGCGGATTGAGTTTCAAAAACTTTTCCGCTTCACATTCTTTCTTTTCATCTCTGACCGTAAATCAGTAAACTCAACGCACCTCCTTGAATCAGAGTAAATATACAGCCTTTCAGTCCCATTTGGCCACCCAATCAGCTTAATTAGTAACTAGTACAATAAATACTTATTGGCAGGTGAAGTCAGAGCGAAGGGATGGAAAGCTTTCTAAAGTGTCAAGTGTTTATGTTGCACCTCTTGTTAAGTGTGATAGATGGGCCGATCAAAGCAGGTTGACAGGAAAGAAAGGAGTAAGTTAAAAAAAAAAAAACATGATGAATGCTCTACTGGCTTTAAAAAGTACAAGTTGTCTAAATTAGGGATACTCTACTTGTCTACCAAGGGGCCACTTTTGTAATTTAATAATTTAATGTTAACTACATTCATATATTGTTTACATATATTATTTTGCTCTTTACGTTAAATTTGTAACTATCTAATATCACACACCTAACGTGCAGGTAATGAGAGTTATGGTTAAGTATGGTGGAGTGATATATATAAGATGTGAGATGCCTCTATTGTTGTCGATGCTCTGTTGTCCTACATTCTTTTTCGGACTTTAAAGTGGATCAAACTACACAGAGAAGCTGTCCCTGTGTTCTTACTTCACCCACAGCCCTTTGATAGTTGATTCTTATGATATAACAAGTGAATTGCCTGTTTTCAGTTTTTCAGTGTTTGCTGTCTTCACTCATCTTAGCCAGGAAATAAATCCAGGTGCAGCGGCACTGCACAGGTCAGGTGTACACAGGGACGTTTCTAGGATTTAAAGACATTGGGGGCTTAGCCTGGACCTCTGATGGTGGGTCAGGGGGATCCTGCCCTGTTACTTTTTTAAACAAGCTCTGTTTTGATGCTCTTTAATGCACTCTGGCGCTGTATTTACATTCATACAGTTTGAATAATTTATTTTCACTGTGAATTAAGAAATGGTTGTCAGGCCACCCGGCACCCTGCAGTGGGCCACATTTGGCCCAGGGGCCGTAAGTTTAGCATCATTGGTCTAACGATTTATAACAGCAGTCATCATACTGATCCACCAACAAAGAACATTCACCCTGTAGCCCCAATGGATCCACAGTTAGATAAATAATGAGTTATCTTATTTTTCTAAATTCTATTTTTATTTAATTTTATTTTTATTTATTTTTTTGTTTTTATTTCATTTTATTTTAATTCTATTTCATTTATTTAAGTTTTTTAGATTCAGGTCAAATCGGAGCAACTGAATTTAAATTATTTCAATTTGGAGGAAATGATGAATGTCTGGTAATTAAAACATTCTTTTACTGCTTGTAACCATGGTAATTATCAGTCCCTAAATCAATCACCTGAACATGAAAGCATAGGTAAGGTAAGGTATACAGAGAAGTGTGTAACCTGGTATGTAAACAGTGATTTTACTTAATCATAATAACTTAACGTAGTTTTTCTAAATTATTAGACTGTTGGGCTGGACGACACAGATAAAATCCTCTTTCACTGTACAGTATATAACATTTTGCACTGCAATATTTCGTGTCATATATCATCATATGTGTTGAAATATAGCATTGAGAGATGTTTTGTAAAATAATCAAGCTCAAATATCTGAAAAATTGCAGTAAATTGATATGAAAATCCTGTACATGTATATCCTCTAGTAGTATGAAGCAGTCCTACCTACTTGATGTATCGCCATATCAACACAAATAAAAATCAAGTATATGTTGACAGTAACATGTCTGAATATGAGCAACATCTGCACATTTTAACAGTCCTTTAAACCACCACACAAGATCTACACAAACTAATGATCTGTACTGGGACTGTAAACATTAAAACACCCCTGTGACAAGCCTTCACATTCAGAGTCCATCTGAAAGAGTTCAGTGTCAATACTTTAAATTTCACCTGGTCAGCTTAAACGTGTGAAAACCTGGTCAACAGGTGAACAAACAACAATGCAGCCGTTGTAACCGGCCTGTGAGTGTAATGACACAATACTCACCATTCTTTATGAGAGTCAGGAGGACGACATGGACGAGGACTTTACACCGCATGGCAAGGCTTGTCTTGAGAGCGAGTTCTTATCATCTGGCCCTTTTTCGGTCTTATATAGAGCTATGAGGTGACAGGGGGCGGGATTGTCCTGCCAGATGGGAAATAAGAAATATTGTCCGAGGGCCTCAGTGAAAGGAGGCCCTTGATATGTGTAGGTCCTGGGGTAGACAGAGCAGGGAGAAGGAGGGAGATGTGCAGGGACACACAAGTGGGCAAATAGGTCACTTAAAATTCAGACGGGCCCCTGGCCAAGATTTCGGGGCTACTTTACATTGGTGCAGTGTTGCCGTGAACAAATGGAGAGGGTGATCACACTGAGCTTATGTGGGCAAACACTCAGGCGAGACTAAAACCCTTTTCTATCTGGGGAAAAGTTAGTGTGCTGTTGAATCTGGAGCAAAAGAGGATAAAAACAGGAGAATGGTTATTTTTTTTCCCCTCCTCTGTACAAGCTGTCTATCTCTGTAGTCGGCTCCTACTATGATCGCCGCCTCTGATTGAGGTTAATTTTTAGCCAGAACAAGCGCTTGATGACTGAAGGAAAAGGGGTTGTCTGTTTCATCCCCCTCTGAATATTCATTAACCTGATTTGCTGTTTAAATTGTTTGACTTTGCACTTAAATTAGTCTGAACACACAGCGGTCCTTATTTGGAGATCACACAGGGTATCTGTATTCCTTTCTCTTGTTCCCTCTCTGTTTTACTTTGCTCTAGGCAAAAACAAAAGTGAGACTTTAAAGTGATTGAAAGAGGTGATTAATGTGTTCCCTTTCCCCGCTTGTGTTTGGTACTTTGTGTTCTCTCTGATTTGTCATGTTTTCTCTTCTTTCTTTTTCTGACACTCTTGTTCCTTTCATCAGGTTGAAAGATTGAGTGCAACTCAGGAGAGCTGGAGAAGAGGAGGGACATGAGGGTTTAATGGAGGACACACCAGCTGATGGCAGGAATCAAATAACTCAGCTATTGAGCAGATTGTTTTCATGACTGGCATATTTAATTTCTCACTTTTGCCTTTTTCTTGAGGTCAAATCTATGTAGCTATTTATCTGCATACAACTGTGAGATTAGATAAGCATGTCCTATACATTTTGCAATGTATACATTGTCAAGGTAAAGTAGGCCACTGTGTTACACAAACAGTTAAGTTTTAGTCTTGGTTCTTTTCAGCCCTCTAAGCAGACTCAGAGTGGTGGCGTAACATTTTTTGCGCATATGTGAACACTCCAAGAAAAATCAGACCCCTCTGAAGCAAACTGACCTCAGGAGGTGGTCTGAGTCTGCAGTGCGGTTCGCCTAACCTGTGCACTGTGAACACAAAGCACTCCAGGTTCACTTTGCTCTTTGCAGTTGTATTCAGCCCTCTAGATCACATGCTGTTGCACTGAGATGCTTGAAAAAACAGATGAAACCATGTCAGCATGTAACACATGCAATCACGCAGGACAAGGAGTAGTTTGGTCTAGGGAAGATACTGCAGAATACATCAAACGGTAACAGTCTACAGCACAGAAACGCTAAGGGCTTCCTCCAGTTTTCTACAGGAGAAGGGACACTCTTTCGAGGACAGCAATGTGCACATCTTGGCCAGGGAAGAAGACGACTTCACACCCAATCACCCCTGGTCCCACCTGACCCTAACGACTCACATGATGGCCAGGTGGGTCAAGGACTCACATTGTGACCTTAACGACTCTGAAACCAAGACCTCACATGTGACCCCAACGACTCTGCAAGGCTTTACACCTACACAGGGTTTAAAGCCTGAAACTCTGTACCACTCATTTAGAACTGAAGAAGCTTCTTGGATGAGAGGGGAAATGTCTTCAAGAAACGCAAGCAAATCCAGTTGCCTACGATATCAGCACTTAGGATTACCATGACCTGGATGACTGAGAATCTTAACCGCCAACTCCAATTTTAAGTTCATCGGAAAGTGAGGGGCTTAATAACCGCACTGCAGTGCCACGTCAAAATAAAGAAACACTAGTCCATACCCATTGAGTACAGCATACCATACCATGACTTAGTCATACCAAAAATTAGAAAGAAACAACAACATTGGGCCACAGGGGGAGCCACAGCGATCGGTCCCATTTTAGCCATTTTTAAGCATTTTTCTGTTGATATAGCTCCACCCAGTTGCCAATTAGAGTTAAATTTCTCCAGTCACCTTGAGGTGTCCTGTTCTACATATCTACCAAGTTTAGTAAAAATCAATATGGCGGTTAGGCCTAGACAAGAAATTAGCTCTCTAGCGCCCCCATTTTGTTTGATGGGGTCAATAATGGAGGGGTCCCCTCAGATTATGTGTGGTCATATGCCTACAAAGTTGCATGGTGATCGGTGAAACCCTTGAGATGTTATACACCTTTATGTGATGAGCCACGCCCTCCACAATATTCATTGCCTTATAGATGCTCAGTTTTAGTAAGTTTTCCATCTTTTGCCAAGAGGGAACTTTAGATATTGGTCCCTAGATTATGTTCACTGTGTTTCATGCAGATCGGTCAAACTTCCTAGGAAGAGATCGATTTGAAGTGTTTTTCAAAAAATTCAAAATGGTGGAAAATCTATAGAACTGGAAGTTATGGGTTCTTGAGGCAAATTTGTTCCTCATGAGGAGAGGCATCTCTATGCAAAGTTTCATGTCTCTACGACATACGGGTTATGAGATATGTCCATTCAAAGTTTGCAATTTCAATCAGTTGCTATAGCGCCCCCCTTTGGCCAATTGATGTAATATTGCTTCATTCACATCCTCCCATGACCCTCTACCACTGTGCCAAATTTCACATGGATTGACCAAGTCAGGGAGGAGAAAAACGTGGAACAGACACACAGACACACCCACAGACAGAGTTTTCGTCATTATATAGTAAGATAAACTATGTCAATATATATTATACATAGTGTGAACGGAAAGAGGACTAAGGCCCGATCAGAGCTGAAGTTGACCAGAAAGAGAACTGAGTCCTCTTTCAAATGAGCTGAAAATGTGAACACAAAAAGAACCGAGTCCCTTTTCTGTCGGTCCACTTCTTGGTCCACTTTAAGAGGACTGAGTTTGGTTTGCTTAAAAAGGACTATATGTTAAAACACCCTTAAAAATGTGAGTTTCACCAAGCATTTTATTTTTATTGTCATTTTTTTGGGGAAAAGCGGGCATTTATACAGACATGTTAAATATATATTGCTGCATTTGGTGGCCAAAATGAACGCCACCCTAAAACAACAGCAACCAAAGTGACGTTTTTTCAATATAAAATGTGTGCAAACTTGTCCATCTGACAGTGTTAGGGAAGCTACTTTGAAAGCATAGCTTTGCAAGCACCCAATTACATCACTGTAGGGCTGGGTGATAATGGCCTCTAAATTATATTGCGATGTTTATAGGCTATATCTTGATATCAGGTAATCCTCTCTAAAGCACATCGTGAATACAGATTAACCATTTGATGCATACAGTCACCCCTCCCTGCAACATATGTCTATACAATAGTAAAGGGACGCATTACTTGTGCCACCAGTAGGGTGTTTTATTTGCTGAAATGTAAAAAACACACTTATTTTAAAGTACAGTGACATGGCCAAACACAAGTATGATGCTGAATATTTTAAACTGTGTGGAACTTAAACTACTGACTTATGGCCCTTGGACTCTGAGGACACCACTGTACCCCATGGCTGACCTGCTTGGGGACCACTGCTTTAATGTATGTGGGAAACACAATACGTCAGTTGAAAAACAAACTTGTATACTATTATGTCCTTGGTGTGTGTTTACCATAGAGGCACCTCATTTTACATGATTCTATTTGTCTACTTGTTCCCTGGGGGGGAAATGTTTCCCTGTACTTTTGTATACACAATGCTTTTTCTTGTAAATGTGAAAACTTAAAAACAAACTTTTAAACTGAACACAAAACACTATTTTGAATTTTTAGAAAAACTTAAAGTACTGCCTTGGGGCCTCCTCAAACACGTCTGGTGGCAGTTACAGAACACATCCATGTCTCTGAGAACATGGATGCTTCACCTTCCATTCAGCAGCACAGAGGATCTATTATATCAGCACAGTTTGAAGGCAGGCACCCAAGATTAGTGTCACCAGTTCAGTATGTGACAAAATGTCTCCCCCTCTGTTGCTGAAATATGACACTAAATAACGTCAAGAAAGTTTTTTTGCAGAGAAATATGATGTCACAGTGACGTTGACCTTTGAACATAATCATTTCATTATATCCTATTAGGCATTTGTGTGAAATTTTGTCATAATTAGCGTATAACTTTTGGCCAAAAGCATTTTTTTGAGGTCACAGTGACCTTGTCCTTCGACCACTGAATTTGAATCAGTTCATCCATGACTCAAAGTGGATGTTTGTGCTAAGTTTGAAGACATTAGCGGGCTGGGTTACACAGTGAAGTCAAGCTGTCGAAGACTTGTCGATAGCTGGCTGGAATGGAAGCTGAAGGTTGTTCACGCAGTTCTTGCTTGGTTAAAACCTCTGTTGGGTCCATTTTTGGTTGTTCCACACTGTTACAGGGTAGAACATTGGCAACAAGTGACTGGACCCAATTGGGCGCCAGCTGAGGAGGCAGAAGGATAAATTCAGCCAGTTATTTTGAAAGCCAGATTTCAATGATTTCGGTGTGAAACCGGGCTCAAGGAAAATGGCAGTGAAGGGTCTTTAAAATGGCCCTGTGTCTCCACTTCAAAATAACTGAGTATTTTTGTAGCTTGTAACTGAATCTCTGTGGTTTAGAGTTTAGTTTCTCTCCTGTGTCCTGTTTTTACTTTAGATATCTGCTTTATTTTACTGTTTGATGATGCAGGTAAATAGGCTATACGATGCTTGTTAAGGTTGCTTAGCAACCCCAGATGCAACCTGCTGCCGTGCTCTTGGACACAGGCACAGAAAAGGCACAAGAGTAGCCCCCAGTGCCCGACCTCACACTAACCAGCAGTTATTCCACAGGCTAGTTAATATCATGTTGGGCAGGAAATCCAAAGGATGGGATCATTTTGAGAAGGTGAGGGACGAACCCAAAGTGACATGTAAACTCCGCAACTCTGTATCTACATTATGCTTGTGATTAAATCACATATGAATGTACCTCAGCTGGTTCCAGCCCTCCAAAGCCCAGGTAGCTCTAAACTGCCTTAGTCACCTCCCTCACCACATCTGACTGACATTTAGCCCCGCTCTAAACTCCCCATAATGTCTTCACTTTAAAACCAAGAAACTCCTTTTTCTTTATTACCACACAATCAACCGGTACTAGTTTCACTTTTGGAGCAGAGCCCTCCCCTGTGGTCTGCCCTTCTCCTCCACCATCCAACTTCTTGACTGCATCTGCATAGGAAACCCCACTACCCTCCTTGATCTGCTGGACCCTGGCTGCCCTTACATACTGTTTGCCGTCTGCCAGCACTTTAGCAAGATTGATTTCCCCAGTTCTCTTTGCAAAGGCATCCGTCAGTTTAAGAGGGTTCATATTTCCAAATCTCGAGTGTCCCTCCCTGCACTTAATCATTACTTTTAATTCATCCTGCTCTCATTTGTCCCTGACCTGGTCTTACTTCCTGCAGTTTATTCAAAGCTTGGTTATCATCTCCACTCCCACCCCCAAATACTGTTCTTATTCCTACTTCCCTTGACTTCCCAACCCTCGCCATCCACCTCTCCCATCCCTGCAGAGTCCATGCCTTTGGCTTGCTTTTCTCACGATAACTTAATGTGCCTCTCTACAGCTGAATTACATCAAATCACATCTATGGGTAAAGTCAGAACAAGCATTTGTCGATATACAGCGCTCACTGAACATGGGTCTCACTTGTGTTTCCTGTGTGCTTCCAGCCTGGAGAGTCACTGTGCGTTCCAATACCATATGGTATGCCAGAAAAATATTTAGTATGACCCAATACACAGTATGCCAAAAATACCAGGATGTTGTACTACATCTGTATGCGATTCGCAACACACCCTGTGTTTCCAGAAGGCCTCCAGAATATGTCACTGATAACCAAGACCCTAATGCTGATTGGTGGAGAGGATGATGTCTTGGACCACCACAACAAAATTTTGAACCAATCTGAACATGGGGGGTGGGACGAAGCATTCACAACCATTGTTTTTCAGAGCACTTAACTACTTGGGTTCCCTTGACGAATCTGTGCTTCAGAATGTGATGGGGTATTCACGTTCACTACAGAGCCTCTGAATGTCCAAACAGGACATTTGTGATACCACTGAAAAGTTAAGATTCTCCACTTTACGTGACTTTTTAAAGCACGTAGATTGGATTGGCAGTTCAAACGTTCTTCAGCATTTAAGAACAATGGCTACTTTTTGCAATGGGTAGCTGTCTCAGTCTTTGAGGCTGCCCAAATTTGAAGATTCAGATTCTTAATGCCAAATATAATCATGAGAATAAACTATGAGCAGAACAGCAGAACACAATAGAGAAAACCTCACATCTTCTGGGGCTCTAAGAAACCAAATCAAACCACATGCATTTTTAAAGTCATGCAATAATGAAGTCAGACTTTACACTAGTGTCCACATAAAAAGGACAAAGTAATTGATGTATGGAGAGATAACATTCTAGCTTCAACTTGATGGAGTCATCTTATGATGTATCTAGAAAAACGAGTTTGAGAAGGGAGAGGTTGCTGTGTTTAAAAAGACTTGAGTGCCTGAGGAGTTTATCAGAAGGACTCTCTGTGCTTACTGGAGGCAAAACGTCAGTGACAGCACATGATGGCAGACTGGACTGTGTGGATACTCCTGATGTGTGCTGTCCTCACTGGGCAAGGTGAGGTTTGACACTGACTTACCAGTTTATTCTCTACTTCAACCAATAAATTACCTCTTCTTAAGCTTAGATTTAGTTTTGTTTAACATTGTAGAGAGATTTTGATCCAACTTTATGGTCATTTTTAAGGATATGCTAAACTGTATTATGTTGAGATGTCTATTTCTCTGATAGTTAAAAACATATCTAAATATTATTGCGTGGCTGTTGCATTGTACAGAGGTATCAATTAATGATTTTACATAACTAAAACACATTTCATTTGTAATATTATAACAGGAAGATTGATTTCACTGACAATTTCCACACAAAAAAAGCATCATTGCAGCAGTAAAAAACGTGGCATTATTAACACAAGTCAGTCCTTGTGTTTAGTGATTACTTCATTATGACTCAGCTAAAACTAAAAATCCACTTGAATGTAATCTGGAAAAGGTCACAGCCTATTTAAAAATCAAATGAGCATATCTATAAATCAGTATCACCATTACTGAATATAAACAGCTGGGAAATTACATTCTTATTTGCTCTGGTTTTATCCTGTTCTGTGTAAATATTGGCTGAAGTACTTAAATGGTTTTCTATGGTGTTTCAGGAAGACTACAAACCAGATTAATTATTGGTACTCTTTAAATATTCTAACAAGGCAAGAAGTTTTCTGTTTAGCTACCAACAGATATTAATACTGCTCACAGTCACGGCCAACTATATTCATATTGGAAACCATCAGATACTCAATGTTTTTTTGTTTTTTGTTTTTTTTCCAAATTTTGAATAGATATTTTCAGTTCAATTCAATTTTATTTATAAAGCCCAATATCACAAATCACAATTTGCCTCACAGGGCTTTACAGCATACGGCATCCCTTTGTCCTTATGACCTTTCTTTCACTGAAGCCCTGTTTTCACACATTTGGTATGGTACCTTTGGAACCAACAGTAACCCCAGCGTTTCCACCGCAAACAGTACTCTCAAATGTGGGCGGAGTTGTTGTGACTTACTGCTCCGTCCAGCACTCACTGTATTTCCTCATTGCCGGTGACACAGATGGATGTCTGCACTTCGTTTATTGTCCACAGAACGAGGCTGCACGCCGACATTTTCAGAACAAAATAAAACAGGCTGCAGTGACAGTCTCACTCCATGGGATATTTAAAAATATAGGGATTGTGCGTTTAGTCCTTCTCAGGCAAGCTCAGGGGTTTAGTATTGCTGGAACCCACAGGAGCAATGCTCCACAATGCTTTTTTTCTGTGAAGATGATGATTGGGATATACTGTATGCCTAAATTAATATATATAAACGCTTGAAGATCCACTCATTACTAAGAGTGTATGTCGTATAAAAACTAAAGTAATGGTCAAAGTTGTCACAGTGAAATTTAAGGTGTGCTGATGGATTAATTTCATCAACTCATGCATTGAGTAACATTACAAGTAAATGTTCCACCTTAAAAGTTGCCAGAAGTCGACCCAGTGAAGTAAGTAAGTCATTTTATAGTTACAGTTTACTGATAAAACCCTCCACGGTATGAACAGTGGTTACATGAGCCTCAAAACCAGACACAACTCAGCCCTGAACAGAGTAACCGTTCTCTACTGACCAATCAACAGACTGCAGTGTTCACAGCTCCACCTTTTAGTACCAGATCTGTGTGCTAGGTACCCCAACAGAGGTGTGACCAAAAATGGGGACAGTATGGAACGGTTCCATTGGTACCATCCACAACTTTTTACAGTTGAAATGGGAAAAAAAAGCATACCGAACTGAACTGTACCGTACTGCTCACAGGGCTTATCTTATACTGACCACTTTGAGATATCTGCTCTAATTCGCATTCTGCAAATGTGCCTCGATAGTTCACCTGGTGAGTCCTTCACAGTGGTCAGAGTTCAATTCCCTACCATGTCGTCCCCCCTACAGGGGTCTTTCTACAGCTGTTCTGATAGATGAAGGAAAAACCCACAGAAGATCTATACCACCAGTGTACCACCTACTCATTTTGGTCCATGGGCCACACATAGCCCAGTTTAACCTCAAGTGGGCCAGACCAGTAAAACCATTGCTTAATGACTCATAACACCCCCAAAAGTTACACCTATCTTTTAGTGTAATGGTGTACAAGTCAGTGTTGGGCAGTAGCATCACTACAGTAGTGGACGTTTGTAGTTTAACTACATTTCTCAGTAGCTTGGTGGTAGCGTCGCTGTTTTCTGAATCAAGTAACTTCTCAGTAGTTAAGCTCTTTTATTGATCACTTAGCGCGGTGGCGTCCACATAAGCTACATTTCCAAAATAATTTCTGAAGCTCAAGCGAGGTGGGGATTTCTGTTATGGACTGAAATAAAACTGTCACCGCTACCACACAGAGTCACTTCCGCATGAACCTGATGGGAGACAGCCCTCCATTCCCAAACACCGCCTTTCCGAACGACTCCCACTCCGAAACTGATTTTCAAGTCCATATCAAGTTTCCTGCATCAAACACTGCCGCCCACTCTCCAGCCGCACTCGCACAATTCTGAAACTCGTACTACAAAAGCTTGAAATGAATGTTCAACTCATTGTTTTTATTGAAAATATGTCACTGTCTTCATTTATTATGTATAATTTTGCTAGCAGCAAACACATTTAAAGGAGACGCGTGTCAAGTCTTTTTACGCGCGCCGTCCGTGGTGCTGAAATCCCCACTGCAGCCGCCGCTCTCTGCTGACAGCAGACTGGGGGAGAAAACAAAGACATTTCTTTGCTCTGTGCTTTCAGAAAATAACCAGGGTTAGGGTAAGAAAGACCAATGGTCTGTACAGCAGTCCCACTGTGTTTGCCAGGGCATATCAGGCTGTGTGATTATGCGCATAGATTGGTTTAACGCATTGGAGCAATTTCATACAATTCCGGACATTTAACGTGATAAATTAATTTCAATTCAACATGGTCATTTGCTTAGAGGATTCAGCTGAAGCATAATGAGTGTTATATGTCATTAAGATGAAGTATTTGCTTGTTTTGTGATTAATTATGCACATAATCTATTTGACCCCATCATGAATGGCATTTTTATTCGTTCCTGCAGACAGAGGCAAAAGGATCAATGCGGAGCCTCGGTTTCCTTTGCGTCTCTCTCGTTCATTCAAACTTTGTAAACACGGTTGGGATTTGTAGGGGACATTCATGTGTATGCTGCTCACTATAAAAGGTGTTTACTAAAATGTTTACTAGCCTCATTTCTAGTCAAAACAAATCTCTTTACACTTAAAAAATACTTGTTTAAAGCAAATTTTCACTTGAAATAAGTATGAAAATCTGCCCATGGAGCAAGTTTTTTTTTTGCTTACAATAAAAAAACTTGCTCCACTGACAGATTTTTTTTCAAGTGAAAATTTTCCTGAAACAAGTGAAAATTTTCCTGAAACAAGTGAAAATTGTCTAAAAACAAGTTACTTTTTAGATGATGAGTCTTATTTCAATTGTAATGAGATTTGTTTTGACTAGAAATAAATATTCTTGGTAAGGTTTTGAGTTTTTGCAGTGTACATACACATACATACACGCATGTACGTTTTTGACCATGTTGTGACTGTTTGAAGCAGGTCTTCATTCTTGCTGTTGTGGTTTGAGTCGTGTTGTGAGTTAGTGCAGCTCACTGTTCAATAAACAATTGGACTTAACTTTTTTACCTGCCTATCTGTTTGACTGACAGTTTTATTGATCAGTAAGATAACACTGACTTGGCACGAAGTTGGTTCAGTTTAGTAAAAAGCTTGGATGTAGTTGCACTAGTTACTTTCATTTTGCTGTAGCTTAGCTTGCTACATTTCTGAGGGTGATAGCTTTGATGTAGTGAAGCTTCATTTAATATTAGAGTAACTAGTACCTTAGCTCACTACACTTTCCAAGTAGCTTGCCCAACCTTGCAGCACCTTAGCAATAGCATTCCTGAAAACAATCTGCTTAGGCTGGGTAACTTGAATCCCACTCACTGGCTTCACTTACAGACAAACACAGGCAGGGTCCAGATTTCTCAGTTCAGAATTTGTCTTGAAAATGAAAACAGGCAGGAGGCTACAGCACAGGCAAATGACTGACGTTGTTGTCCTCAGATAACAGGTGTGACAGGTAACGATGACTGATGACTGATTTGACTGACAAATGGTTTCTGAGAAAACCATTGAGAACAAACAGAGGATGACAGAAAAAAGTGTTGGCCATAAATGTAGCCTTAATTGCACAAATGAATGACATTAACATTAAACAATGGTTGCAGTACAATGCTGAAAGACTGGAAACAAGTTGTGCAATTAACACTCACTGAACAAAGAACAAAGGAGATCAGTGATCAGTGTCGTGCATCACAAACAAATGAATGAAATTAAGAAATGGTGATGTGGCACACACACCTGGCAGCATGCCAGTGTGACACATAACAAACTAGATTTAAAAAAATCATAATCAGCCTCCTCATTCCCAAGGGCCAACATGACAATATAAGTGGACTCACATGGGCAATCACTCATCGGGTCAGTCAATATGTTTGGAGTATTGGATGAGATGAAATAACACGAATCGAGGCCGACACTTTCTCCTCATAACTGGCTTTATTCAGTGCACGTCACACATCCATGCAGTTTATATAGAGTGCTCAATGAACGGGAGCATGCCGTGAGACAGCTGCAGTCAGAGGAGACAGACCAGTATTGTTTTAAGATAGAAGTCTGATATAGATTCTTTTGTGCTGAAGCTGCTGATCAACAATATTTTGCACAATGTTCAATATCTTTAAATTTGAACACAAGTGTTCCTTTTTTTCCAGAGAAAAGCCCCTGAAGCAGCATTTTACATAAAGGAGGCTACATATTGTTTAACTTGCTCCTGAAACCTGACACCCCTTAGCCTTCACAAGCGCATCAATATTAGGTGTGCAAAGTCATCCAGTGGGTCGAATTGGACCCTTAAGTGGGCCAGGTCTGGCCCATGGGCCATATGTTTGACACCCCTGATCTATTCAACAGTTTCTAGGTGGGCACCCAAGATAAGTGTCACCAAGTCAGTATTTGACCAAATGTCTCCAGTTCTGTTCCTGAGATATGTTAAATAAGGTCCAGAAAAGTGTTTTTGCAGGAAAGTAACATTCCTCCATCCATTCCATTTTCATCCGCTTATCCGGGGCTGGGTCACAGGGACAGCAAGCCAAGCAAAGCACCCCAGACGGCCCTCTCCCCAGCAACGCTTTCCAGCTCCTCCTGGGGGACCTCAAGGTGTTTCCAGGTCAGACGAGATATGTATGTGTGTTCTTTGTCTATCCCAGGGCCTCCTGCCATTGGGATGTGCCCGAAACACCTCCAATGGGAGGCGCCCAGGAGGCATCCTGATCAGATGCCCAACCACCTCAACTGACCCCTTTTGAGCAGCGGCTTTACTACGACCTCCCTCTGGATGTCCGAGCTGCTCCTTACCCTATCTCTAAGGCTGAGCCCAGCAACCCCACAGAGGAAACTCATTCCAGCCGCTTGTAACCGTGATCTCATTCTTTCGGTCACTACCCAGAGCTCATGACCATAGATGAGAGTTGGAACGTAGATGGAACAGTAAATTGAAAGCTTCGCCTTCTGGCTCAGCTCCCTCTTCACCACGACAGTCTGGCGTCGCGCCCGCATCACTTCAGAGGCTGCACCAAACCACAGATCCATTTCACACTCCCCAAGACCCCAAGATACTTGAACTCCCTCGCTTGAGGCAGTAACACTCTCCCAACCCAGAGGGGGCAATCCACTGGTTTCCGGCAGAGAACCATGGCCTCAGATTTGGAGGTGCTGACTCTCATCACAACCGCTTCACACTCAGCTGTGAACCGACCCAGTGCATGCTGGAGGTCATGGCGTGTTGAGGCCAACAGAACCACATCATCTGCAAAAAGCAGAGATGCAATTCTGAGGTCCTCAAACTGGACCCCTTCCTCCCCTGGCTGCACCCTGAGATCCTGTCCATAAATATCACATGGACAGATCATGGACGGAACAGTGAGATGTCACAGTGAAACTGACTTTTGACCTTTGGGAGATAAATGTCATCACTACGTCCTATTAGATATTTCTGTTAAATTCTATCATAATTAGCATATGAATTCTTGAGTTTTGGCCAAAAACGGGTTTTGTGAGGTTACAGTGACCTTGACCTTTGACTACCAAAATCTAATCAGTACATTAATGAGTCCAAGTGGACACTTTGAAAGAAATCCCTCAAGGCGTCTTTGAGATATTGTGTTTTTCCTAAAAAAAAATATATGTTTTTCTTCTTTATGAAATTTGAAAATTGAAAGAAATACCAAAAAAAAAAAGAAAAAAAAAAGTCCACTAGTAACCCTAGGGTAGCGTCTTAGCTACAGTCAAGACAAAGCATTGCCAAAAAGAGCCTGAGGAAGAGGAACAACAACATTGGCAAAGTTGGCACTATGGCCATGAGAGTGGTGAGCTCTGGTTTCATCATCACATCCCACAAGTCCTGCTGAGGGTCCAATATCTGTGGCAAAGGACATCATGACATTAATTTCAAAAACACAAATGTGCCACTGTCCAGGAGGTATGTATGGAGACTTCAGGTAAAGGTGCAAAATTTCCACATGTGACACCAAATTGTACTGTAACTGTACTCTGGCAGCAGTACTCTTCCTGTTGGTTAGCACAATACTGAGGTAATGTCCACAGTATCACCTGTCAACACACCTGTTCCAGCAACAAAACAATGTCTGAGGCCAGACCTTCGATATTGTCAGGGGTCAAACTTCCTTGTTTATACTGTGAACTTGAACATTACATAACTGTAAAAGAAAAAACCTGCAATGGACAACGCTGCACACCTAAATGACAAACAAATACGCCTGAAATGAATTACCCAATATGAAACTGCCCTGTAACAATTCAAAACATTCATTCACCGTTTGCAGGAAACTGTTCTCAGTTTTACTTAGAGATGTACTGATACCGCTTTTTCCTTCCCGATTCCGATCCCTGAACCTTAGGTATCTGCCCATACCGAGTACCGATCCGATACCAGCACGTAAAATAAAAATGGATGGGATATGAATTGTTGTATGTCTCAACTCCTAAAACTCTATGTAAAATATTAAGAAATAAATACATAATAGTAGAATGAATGCCATAAATCTTTTTTATTATTATTATCCAGTGTTGACACAGATCAAGACACAGGTTAAAGTGCAGCCACACAATTTGGTAAAAAAGACATTTTAAAGGACAACTTCGGTATTTTTCAACCTGGGCTCTATTTCCCCATGTGTATGTGTGCATATGATTCATAGGTACCACTCGTTCTAAAATTGATTCAGTATTGAGCCGCGAAATGAGCTAAAACGGTAATGGGGGCAAATGCATCCCGTATAAAAGTACTTTTTTTCGCCACTGACCGGTTCAGATCGCCAGTGCTATCTCTGTAAATAGCATATTGTAGCGGCCCTGGGGCAGTGGTGACTGTGAATGAGTGGAGTCAGCTGTCAGTCAGTGTTGGAGCAGAGAGGCGGATGACGTCCCCGCTCTGTATTGTAAATGAGTATGTGTGTGTGAAGTGTGTGTTTTTTTGCCACTTACCGGTTCAGATCATCAGTGTTATCTCTGTAAATAGCATGCTAACTTAGCCTTTCCCTTACCTCTGGGCTGTGTGATGTCACGAGCTTTGCTCCACTGTGTCTGTAGCTCTCTCTACTCGTGGGACAGCCGTTTTCTTGAGGAAGAGGTGTTTCGGGATTGGATGTCTTCTTTTCTTCGACTGGCAGTACTCATCTTGGGAGAAGTGAGCACTGCAGACCCGATGGTCTGCAAGGCGCAGTGTCTGGACAGGAGTGTTAGCATCCATTTGTAGCACAACTAGCCACAACTTCAGCATCTCGCCGTCCGACAAAGGCAGCCTATGAAAGCTGTAACGTTACGGGGTGTTGCGCGACATCCTGTTCTTGCGTTTGGGAAAAAGGCCCGTTTATTTGAGCACTCCAAAAACTCCGGTAACACTCCAGGGGGTAGCACGTAAAAGACTCTGTCCTCTGACTCTTCTAGCGTAACACATACTTCACACACACATACTCATTTACATTACCAAGCGGGGACGCCTTCCACCTCTCTGCTCCAACACTGACTGACAGCTGACTCCACTCATTCATACTCACCACTGCCTCAGGGCCGCTACCATATGCTATTTACAGAGATAGCACTGGCGATCTGAACCGGTCAGTGGCAAAAAAAAAGCACTTTTATACAGGACGCATTTGCCCCCATTACCGTTTTAGCTCGTTTCGCGGCTCAATACTGAACCAATTCTAGAACGAGTGGTACCCATGAATCATACGCACACATACACATGGGGAAATAGAGCCCAGGATGAAAAATGGTATCGGTATCGGTACAACTTTAGTTTTACTCAAGAAAGACAAATCTGTGTATTTTCGTGGTTATTTATTAAAGGCAAACTCATTAGCACAAGTGTACTCTTATGGAATAATCTAACTGTACAATGAAGTGTAATAGTAAAACACATCTTCCATGTTAAAGAACAGCTTTATTTCATTTGCATGGCAGAGATTCAAAAAAGCTCCACATGGAGTCTAACTGTATTGATGTGCACGAGTCTCTGGCCACTTTGATAATATCTAAAGCCATTTGATATGACTAAGTAATTGTAACAAAATTAAATTCGATTCACATCAGAAGGAGTTGAAGAAGCAGGTGGAACTCTAGTGCCACCGTGTGTCTGTAGTTACTCACATCTACTTCACTACGAAAACTACTATCAGTGGAAAGATTCGTTGGGTATAACAACATGGAGGTGTGCAGATGTAATTAAACTATTCTTAATCTCTCTTCCCTACAGGGTCAAAGGCTCAGGGTAAGCACAGTCACATTTCATATATTTCAGAGATGCACTGCCAGTACAGTTATAAATACATTTTTAACCTTACACATGATTCAGCCTCACTTTACTGTGAATGTACTGACTCACTGTTGATTTTGCTGTGTCAGATTGTGGGATGGCACCTCTCAACACAAGGATAGTGGGCGGTGAGAACGCCACAGCTGGATCATGGCCCTGGCAGGTCAGCTTGCACTTAAATCCTCGCGGGTCTCACATCTGTGGAGGGACCCTCATCAGTGACCAGTGGGTGCTCACTGCAGCCCACTGTATCGTAACGTAAGAGAAACTTATAGCACCTGCATCTGTTGCCTTATCACACTCTGTACCAGATCAGATCAGAGGCCTGTCACAGTTGCTCAGCTTCATGAAGTATTTACCAGTCATAAAGAATCATGTATGATCACACCACCAGGGAAGTGGAACCATACATTTGTTCATATCTAATAAGTTTTCTATTAAAAGTCTTTATTTATTCTTTTATCCAGAAACTCAACTGGTAATTGGACTCTCTACTTTGGACGAGAGACTCAGTCTGGCCCTAATGTTCATGAGGTGAACAGCACTATTTCCCAGATTATCGTCCATCCTGACTACAACAACGTGCTGTTCAACAACGACATCGCCCTGTTGAAGCTCAGCAGCCCTCTCAATTTCACTGACTACATCAGACCTGTCTGCTTGGCAAGTAACTCCAGCCAGTTTCATAACTCCACCCCCTGCTGGGCCACTGGCTGGGGCAGACTAGGAGGGGATGGTGAGTACTGGCATGCTGTGACTGCATTTATGTATTGCTTTTCTAGTCTTAAACCCCTTTTCCACCAGAATTAGCCTGTGTATGCAATTTTTTTTACACACTGCTCAACCCGCTAGAAATAGGCTATAGACTCCTTTCCTATTGCTAGATGACCAGAGCTGTGTACACGGCTCTGCAGCAGACCAGTGTGCCTTGCGGTGTGTGTATGTGTGTGTGTTTAAGGCCGGAGAACAGGTCAGTGAAAACTTAACGGTGGTTACTTCTTTTAATATACTTATTCAGTCTCTCTTTCAAACTCAGTGCAGACTTAATGTGAATGGTGTTTGAGTGCTGGTTGGTCGGAGATGGACGGTATTTTGTGACAGCCTGTCACTGCATTTCGCCGGTAAAGGAGCTTAATGTATTGTCTTTCCACCAATGCCAATTGGAGCTGGAGGCGATAAATACCCGTGACTACTGCAGAGTAATTAGACCTGGGTGTGTGCTGATTAAAACCTTTCCCATTAAATTAAAAACCAAGATGTTAGTGGGTTTTTTGTGCAGTGGGAAAGGGGCTTGAGTGACCACTCAAAGCCCTTTACAACACAGGCACCATTCACCCATTCACACACACACACACACACACACTGTTGGCCAAGGCTACCATACATAGACCCTCACACCAATGGCTCTGGAACAATTTGGTTCAGTATCTTGTCTAAAGACCCTTTGACATGTGGACTGCAGGGGTCAGGGATCAAACCACTAAACTTCTAATGAGTAAACAACCGCTCTACCTCCTGAGCCACAGCCACGGCTGATTACCCAAGATGGCAACCATGCTCTGCCTTGCAGAGACTTTTTCCCAGCGGCCACTCACAGTATTGCAGCGATGATTATATAAGGATGCATTCACACTGGCGCTATTTGGTCCGCTTAAAACAAACCCTGGTCCGCATCCATGGATAGTTCGGTTTGTTTGGAGTGGTGTGAATGCTCTTTCGAACTCTGGTGTGGACCAAATGAGCAAACCCTGGTCCGCTTGAAAACTCGGTTCACTTACAAGTGAACCCTGGTGTGGTGTGCTTACAGTGGGAAATGCAAACGGACTATCCAGTGAGCCAAAGACAGGAAGTGATGTAGAGCACATTGCATTTTGGTGTTTGGTGTTTTTGTGGTGACCAAGCCGGCTGAAGGGGAGGGATTTCCATTTTCGGTCATGGCCAACTGTTTTCTTCTTCCTCATGCTTTTTTTCTTCCTGGTCAGTGCTTGTTTCGGGTAATACCGCCCACAAACGAGCAGCTGTTGTAACTGCGTCCAGGCGGTTTGGTCCGCTTTAAAAAGTTCAGTGTGAAAGTGAACCGAACCAAATGAAGGTGTGAAATTTTTCGGCATTCCACACCCAATTGAACCGAGTTCCCCAGACTATCCTGGTGTGAATGTGCCCTAAGATGTGTCTGCAAAACTGTTGACAAGACACCTTGAACTGAAAGCAAGGGCAATTGTGACTCTTTGTATTATGGATTTTATTTTTTATCAATGGAGGTTTATATTTGTAAAACTTTCCTTGAGCCAAGAAAAGCAATTTAAAAATCTGTGACGTCATCACAATGTAAAGTCTATGAGCGGGCGGGGCCAGCAGGAGAAACACTATTGCGCACAACTCCATTGAAAAGAAAAGGCGCCATCTTGGGATCTGGTGTCTAGGTAATATTATTTATCTATAATCAACATGTTGGCATTGTCATTGTGAGCAGGCTAGCATACTGACACTGGCATTTAGCCCCTCGTACACCTTACAGAGCCTCTAGCATGGCTGGACACTCTAGTCTTTTTTCCTGACAGTTACAAGGTGCACTGTCACAAATTGATGGTCATGGTACAGGGGTTCTCTGCCAGAAACCGGTGGATTGTCCCCTCTGGGTTGGGAGAGAGTTATTGCCTCAAGCAAGGGAGTTCAATTATCTCAGGGTTTTGTTCATGAGTGAGGGTAGACTGGAGCGTGAGATGAATTGGCGGTTTATTGCGGCCTCTGCAGTGATGCGGGCGCAGCACCAGACTGTCGTGCTGAAGAGGGAGCTGAGCCGGAAGGCAAAGCTTTTGATTAACTGGTCCATCTACCACCCCTCATCTATGGTCATGAGCTCTGGGTAGTGACCAAAGAATGAGATTGTGGATACAAGCAGCCAAAATGAGTTTTCTCCGTGGGGTGGCTGGGCTCAGCTTTAGAGACAGGGTAAGGAGCGCAGACATCCAGAGGGAGCTCAGAGTAGAGCCGCTGCTCCTTCGTGTCGAAAAGAGTCAGTTGAAGTGGTTCAGGCATCTGATCAGGATGCCTCCTGGGCGCCTCCCGTTAGAGGTGTTCCAGGCACGTCCCACTAGTAGGAGGCCCCGGGGCAGACGCAGAACACGCTGGAGGGATTACATATTTCATCTGGCCTGAGAACACCTTGGGGTTCCCCAGGAGGAGCTGGAAAGCGTTGCTGGGGAGAGGGACGTCTGGCATGCTTTGCTTGGCCTGCTGCCCCCGCGACCCGGCCCCGGATGAAAATGGGATGAATGGTACGGGGGTGCTGTAGCCTATCACAGCTAACATTGGGCAACAGGTGGGACACATCTTGGACAGGTCAGCAGACCACAGGGCTGACACATAGAGGCAGACATCAACAAGCTTAATTTATGGAGGAAAAGAAGGCATCACCACCACTACTGAAATGAAATATCCTTAAAACTGTGTAAAACAGGGAAAATAAACAGTGTGTCCTCTGATTTAATTTTCTCTCTCCCACAGCACCCTTTGAAGCCTTTGACTCACTGCAGGAGGTTGAGGTTCCTCTCATGGGAGAAAATCAGTGCAGTTGCCTCTTCCTACCAGTACCATTTGTAAACATCACTGACGCAATGATTTGTGCAGGGAAAAAAAACAAAGGAGTGTGTCATGTAAGAATAATAATGCATTATGTAATATCTTTAGTAGCTGTCTTCCCTCTCATCTTACACCCCTCTGTACCTATTTCAGCACCATAATACAAACTTTTATATTCTGCTATCAAAATGTTATTGTTAGTCAGAATGCACTTGATGAAGCAAAACTACTCCAGCCTTATTCTATGTATTTTACCAGCAGTGTTAATTAACTGTTAATTAATTAACATGTTTTGTGTCTTTTTTCAGGGAGACTCTGGTGGACCTCTGCAATGCAAACAAGGCTCTCAGTGGCTCCAGGCTGGCATTACCAGTTTTGGAGAACCGTGTGCCCTGGGTAATTTTCCTGATGTCTATGCCAGAGTCTCTGAATTCCAGGCTTGGATCATGGAACAAGGGGCGGGGTCAAATGTTAGCTTTGTGACATTCAACTCCAGTGGCACCGACCAAGACGACAGCTTTGTGTGTCGCAGCTCAAATGCAGCCACAGCAGCTCCAAATGCGACAGCCACAGCAGCTCCAAATGCGACAGCCACAGCAGCTCCAACTAACGCTTCCACAGCATCAACTGTTCCAACTGAGCTTACATTCATTGTCATCTTAGTGACAGTGTTCCTGCAGCACATAGCAGCTCCATAGCAGTTTTGCACTGTTTTCTAAATTTCTTCTTCCTCCATTGGGTTATGTTTGTCTTTTAAATAATTGTACAAAGCATACACCTATGTCTAACATCATGATAACTGTAATCGAGTTTATGTGGTGAAAGTCTTGCCACACTGTTGTTTTGGAGCATAAGTTTGTCTTTGTTGAAACATATTTTGCATTGCACTTAATTTTTTTTATTGGCTCATTCTAATGTAACACAAACTTCATCATCTCAGCCCCATGTCGGCCTGGAGGGGATCATGTGTTTCGTATGTGTTTGTGTGTTCCTGTTATCTGCAGCTAATCTCACAAACTACTGGACTAATCAGTGTATTTTTTTTGTATGCACATTTATGACTGTATGCTGAAGGACCTCTTCTCGTGGTTGCAGTGATTCATAATTGTTTAAAAATACATTTTATTGACTGTTTTATACCGTCACTGACTGCTGACTCTTCATTCCTCTTAACCAGCCAGCAGAGGCTGCAAGTTTTCTAGAAATGGGCTCGACTATAAACAACAAGCCTTGACTAGTTTGTTGCTGTCTGGTCAAATTTTTTTTACTGTGAATAGTTCAGTGAGCATGGAAAGGAACACCATGCAAAAGTTTGGCCACCCCAAGACATTTGAGCTCTTGGACAACCTTTACCATGTTCTCAGACCTGTTAATTAGCTGGTTAGGGCTCTGGCTTATTGGCAGTCATCATAAGGAAAAAGCCTGAGGGCTGTACCATGAAACCAGTTCAACAGAGCAAGGCTCTCTTTTTCTGAGCTGACTTGAAAAACCCTAAAGCCTTCAGTCACAGATTGCGGGTCCCACGAAGATGGTTCTGAACTTGCTCTGTTAACCCAGGCTTTCTGCTTCAGGCTCTGTGCACGCTCGTATAAAACAAGTCAAATGACACGTTCAGCACATCTGACACTTAAAATTGATCAATCGTGTGCCGCTTACTTCTGCCTTTGAAGAATATTAAAAAGCAATACAGTAAGAAGCGACACTGTTGCTTCTATTAAGGCGAGAGAAGAGTGCTTGCATTCATATTACTAATGATGTGAACTCATAGGCGAATGTGCTGAATTTACTTGATGTAGCAGATTTAAACGTTAAACTCAAGAGCTGCATTTACTGTCCCACGATGGAGATGGGGAAATCACTTAACTCTTGGGGCACAGCAAGGTGAAATAAATTGTATTGATTGCATACGCTATTATCTGTGATTAATACATGTACCAATAGACTGATCGAGTTTCTCATCAGTGTTATATTACCTGTAATGTAAAACAGACTTACGCAAATCAGGACCAAGAATTAAACCTAATCCAAAATGGTAACATTTATGCCAGTGTTGGGCAAGTGCATTACTAGTAACGCATTACAGTGATATTACTTTTTCCAGTAATGAGTAGTGTAACTAATTACTAATAACATTTCAATAATAATACAGTTACACCTAAACTAGGGTGACCATATTTTGATTTCCAAAAAAGAGGACACTCAGCCTGGCCACGAGATAGCCTACTTAAATGATACTCACAGTTTACTCAAAGATATTTTAGATTGTACTCTAAAAACGGCGTTTTTGGGACGGTAGGTTTTTTGCGGCTTGTTGTAAAACAGGGTCGTAAAAAGATACATCTACTGAGTATATCAAATGTCTAGTAAAGCTGAACTAGTAATGACACTGCACCTAGATGAAATATGTTAAGAAAAAGTAGGCATGATGGTTCATTTCAGATATTTTAGCAAGTTCTCTAGAAACGGCGTTTTTGTGATTGAATATTTGAATAGGCTATAACAAATATCTAGAACAGCCGAACTATCATGTTATTATCATTATTATTATTATTGGTGGGAAATTATAACAGGGGAATGTATTTGCCGTTTTAATATCAAGAACACTTCGGCATTTTTGTGTGTATACAGGAATGTTAAAGATATCATTGATGAAAACGAGGTTGACGTGATGTGATTGAATCAGGGAATCCGTGTGTCCACCACGGGAGAGGACCCTACTTGACTTTACATTGGCATTGTTTTCGTGGTGGCAGCACGTAATTTCAACCCATTACATGCTGCCACCACGGAATGCGGTGTTAAGAGGTTGTGGTCATTTCACGTATTTCTGTGCGATCAGGTTGAAAAAAAAAAAAAGCTATCAAGCTATATACATTCACACAGAGGCACACATCTGAATTTTGGGGAGATATGCAATTTAATGAGGTGTAACAGAAAAGTAATATAACGAGTAGGGTAATGAATTACTGTTGGCAGGGAGTAATAAGTAATATATTATATTTTTTAGAGCAACAAGCCCAACATTGGTACTAGCTAGGTAACGCTGGCTGCTTATCAACTCCTTGATCATAACAGAATATTGTAACCTTCACCACTGCTCATTTTAGGAAGGCCACCGCAAGAAAAGTGTTCTTTGCAAATGTACCATAATGTGTGTTTAGAATGGTTTCCATCTGCAGCCAGGCATGATCCTGAAACAAATGAAGGCTTGCTAACATTAGCATGTTAGCTAATCTCTGAAATTCAAGAGCTGCAATAATAATTACAAAACAGGTTAAACCTTTTCTAAGCCAACAAAAGAAAGCAGCTCAACTGCCTGAAACCAAGGCAGCAAGGGCTTGAAATCAGGGCTGCAAGAAAAAACTGACGTCATTCTTTTCTCTCAGCCTTGTGAGAGAGAACAAATTTCTCTATTCTTGCAGAGTATGTAAAGGCCTTAACAATGGAGGCAGCATTTCAATAACAGCACACTCAAAGTCCTACTTTTTACTCCCCATACATTCAGGCGTCACAACTCCTCCTCCGCAGTGACTCAGCCTGTGAGTGTGTTTGAGCTTATACCTATTTTTTTTTTATCTTTGTGTGAGTGAAGTGTGCTTGGTGTGTTTTAGTTTTGTCTGCACTTGCCTGCCCCCCCCGCCAGTCTGCCAGCCACCTCTCCACGTCTGCCAAGCAGTCAGCCAGCCATCACTCATCACCTTTGCTGTCAAGATCATCCACCCCCGGACAAGACACCAACCCCTCTCTGCTGGAACTACTACTCATCATCCCCAAGACCTCTTTCACCATTCACTTTTTCATTTAAAGACTGGTGTTAGATCTACTCACCTGTCTTGTGTCTAACAAACATGACATTAGGAGTGAGTGCAGGATCTCTCCGCTCAGTTTAATCACGAGTTATGGCCTATTTCCTTCTGTACCATGCCTATAGCAGAGGGTTTTGGATTGGAGGCGGCCATGTTTTTTGAACAATCTTGCTCATTTACAGTAGGATTGTGTAACCCAGTTGCACATTTGGTGTTGATAGAGTCAAAGTCCAAAAAAGTCTATTCATATTAGGCTACTGAATGTGTGTCCTACATGCTGGGGAGAGGGATGTTTGGGGTGCTTTGCTTGGCCTGCTGCCCCCGGATAATTGTATGAAAATGCATGGATTTCAATTTAATCAGGATCACGGTATGAGGGGGTGGCCTGTCAACATTTTCAGTTTTTCACCTGTCAATTATTGCTCCTCTGTCAAGCCAAATGGGATGAAATTGAAGTATCAGGACATCATTTTGGGTTGCAGTGGGAACTTTCATGTCTCTAGCTTGTTCCAGCTCACAGTTAATGTACCTAATTACAAGAATAAAATAGAATTACTCTTGAATCGTGAATTCCCTGATAAGTAGACATATGTAATGTTAGAGTTTGATATCAATCACAAGCAATAGTGATGGGAACTGAACTTTCTTTAAAAGTAGGTCAAACAGGGAGTTGGATGCTTCTTTTAAACATTTTGCCAAGTATCTCAGCAGCCAACGCAACTGAATGAAGGTGTGGTAACAATAATCAGCATCTGGCATTCAAGTAGGGACAAACAATAAATTACTGTTCCAATCAGATATACTTCCTTCTGCAGTAATTCCCCCTTCTTCTGTCTCGCTTCAGTTCAAACAAATAGGTCACACTAACAGGTTGGGGTAGCATGCACAGTCATTTCGGTTTGAATGTAACTTACATAACCACAATTAAAGGATTATATTGCTCTTATGTAAACTAGATTCATTTAAAAATAAATAAATGGCAGTCCCAGGTTCAAGCCACAAGCAACAGGAGGGGCCTTTGGGCATCACAAAACTGAGTAAAGTCACTTGAGCTGGTTTCATTTTGTCTAAAGAAGGAGTGAGACCAAACAAACACTTGATTTCTCATTACAGTGCATACAGGGTTTCAATAATTGCACACTCAAAGTTGCTCCCCATTTATGGCATGTGAACAAAACTTAATTGGTATGTTCAGGATTGAGTGCAGGTTCTCTCCAAACAGTTTAATCAAGATTTCTCAAAGAAAACTTGTGTAATGGCCTTTTTCCAACTAAGCTCTGCCATCAGCGGCACCAGCAGGGATTTTGGGCTCCATAAAAAGATATCACATTACACCCCACCACCACAAGCCATGTGAATCCTGTGCAAATACTGTAACCACACCTCCAGAACAAGTAGCGTAGTGGAGGATATACCCAAATATACGGGATATACCCACTTTTTTTCTGGCTGCCCAGAGTATACCCACCTATGAGCCAAAAAAGCCATTGGAATACACAGGACAGCATACCCACTTGCACCTCAGTTACCTACCCATCTACCTTGTAGTATACACCTCATCAACCACCACTACACCACTGCCCAGAACCAAATCAACCCATTCAAACTAGGGGTGAGAATCACCAGGGCCCAGTATTTCAAAGTTATCTGATAGGATTATCCTGGCCGGATTGGATTAAATCCTCATCTGATCTGAAAACTGGGTATTTCAACACAGATCAAGACGATCCTGATCCTGAGGATCAGGATTCAGCTCTGGTAATCCAATCCTCCCTTTAATCCAGATAAAGGCTGCATTTGGGTGTTTCAAAAGTTAAGGCAGAGATCTGGATCAATTTGATACCAAATTTCAGGATTATTTGGATCCCACCTCAGAGGTGGATTTGACAAAGCCTCAGCTCCACTTCTCCTAGATATTGATACTCAAGATGTTCATTACACTTCATCTAAATTAGTGTTTTAGTTGTAAGTAATTTCAAGCATAGAAAAATATTGTTTGGCCATACTTCCTGAAACTGCTGTAAATAAGAGTAACAAATACAGACCTATTTCTCAACGTCTAGTTTCACCTAACATTATAACCTGTTTGTACCAAAACATCCAACATATGTTTGTGGTCAGACAAAGGCAAGGAAATGCAGTGCAAAGCAAATTTATTTGTATAGCACATTCTTTTCTTTACATAGAGTGCAAGAAACAACACAGGGATTAACATAATAAGCACATGGCAATTCAAACAAAGTACTAAAAAAGCAATTAGAAACAAATGATATGTGTGCACTTGCATTTTTCCAATGTTACATCACATCTTTGAGGGGGGAAAAGTAATAGCTCAACTATGTCCTGAAAAAACATTGCTGTATGTCTCAATTTAAATCACATTTAAGCACTTTAAATGTATATTTTCATGCTTCTGATTTAATGAAGATAAATTTTACTTAATTCAGGTACGCTTGAAAATGCACCTTTAAAATCCCTGGGAAGTGCTTGACTGTGATTTTATAACATGCAGCAATGTATTTCAGGAAGTGTTTGTGATTATTTTACTTCATCAAATCAGATGCTATAGTGCTATATGTTTAGTGGGAGCCTTCTACAAAAGGGGATACATTTCCAGGGATTTCCAGCATTCGACCTGTTGTCTTCATTAGCAGTGGCATTGCTGAGTGGTCCATGGGTGTGAGTGTATTCTGAAAGTAGAAGTAGAGTGTGTATGAGCATATCTTTATCATTGTCAGGAATCCACAATAGTCAGAGAAATTGTTTAAGTAACGTTACAGAAAAGCATATCATCAGCATTACTGTAGCATACCCAAACTCAATCCTCTGACACTTCTGAATGAACCGCATCATTCATACTAGTACTGTGTATTTTTCCTATACTGAAGCAGTCTGCTCTGCACACAAAAATAAAAAAGGTCTGCTGTGTTGGCAATAACATAACGTTAAACTCGGAACAGGTTGGTGTTTAAAGAGTTGATATATGATGTACTTCTGATTAATTACCTTTTAAATTAAACCGTAGACCGCAAAATACATCAACAAAGCCAGCTACCTCGCTAGCCTACTGTCTAATTAACATGCAAGTCAATGGAGCCGCGTTAGCTACCGTTAGCATGACCTCGGCTCAATTAGAGATCAGTACGCCCACGTTTTAAGTAGGTGACAATTCAAATAGCTGGCTCACATCAGATGGTGAGTGGCCTTCGTATGGTCTTAAAAACGCTACACATTAGACAACGGTATACTTACATTTTGATGCGAAAGCTGTGCTACCAACTGCTCCTTTCGTGAAGTACTCCACCGTGGAGACAGAGCACAGCGGGTCATTATCTGAAAGCCACGCCCCCAAAGGGGAAACGTTTCAGATCCGGGGGCGGAGTCGTGAGATTTGGAAATCCGTATCCAGTCAGATTGGGATCAAAGTGATCCACCCTGCCAATGTTTTGAAATACCCAGATAAAGTCAGCAGGATCACCTTGATCCCTGACTGAGAAAAGGAGGATTTCATTATCCGGATTATTCTGATCCGGATTACAAGTTTTGAAATACTGGGCCCAGAGGATCCAGGATACGATACCATTAGGATACACAAGTCACGATACAACACTACTGCAATTTTAAATATGTTGCAATAAAATATACTGCGATATTTTGCAATTTATCTTTTTTTTCAACTGTAAATTATGTCTCCAAAGTTTTTAGTTTAATATGTATTTGTGAAATTAATAATTGATATAATAAAAAAGTCGATACATGGCAATGTGACGATATGATATTGCCACACAAAAATATCGTGATACTACGCTGTATCAATTTTTCCCCCCACCTCTGATTCAGAGCTTTAAATAACTGTACCATTGCAATATTGTACTTTTTACTCCATTGTATTTAATTGTCATTAATACTTAATTGTGATTTTTTTAAATGAAAATATATATATTTTCCACTTAGGTGATATGATAAAATATTACACTACTAAAATTGGCTCAAAATTGACAAATTACAACATTAAAATACTCTTACATATAAACAGAATCATTTAATATTTTATCATAACCTAAGGAGCCCATGTTATGATCCTAGGAATGATATTTCTGTGATTATGATACTCTGAAAGGAGCCATTCTGCATATTGAGTACTTTTTACTTTTGATACTTTGAGTACATTTTGCTGAAAATACTTCTGAACATTCTGAATCCAGGACTTTTTCTTATAATGGAGTATTTTTAGACTGTAGTAGTTTTACTTCCACCACTGATAATAACATCATATGCAAAATGTGACAGCATGCTGCTCACCTCCTTCCTCAACTGATTTAATACGAGTAGCCTGCTAAAAGTTTGACTGTAATGATTAAATGGAGGCTTAAAGAGGAGCAAAATGTAGCACTCAGAATTGTCTGTTAAGATATTAACAGTTAGGGGCGCAAACATCGTCTAATTCACTATGGAGTACACAGGTTAATTTCCACCACTCACGGTGACCCACCTGTCTGTGTGAAAGATTGGGTGACATACTGTCGGCCTTTCTTTTCTCTCTGCTGTCTTTCTTTTCATGTCTTCTATCCAAAGGGTGCCTTTGGAAGCCGAGACACAAGGTTCAGCTTCTCCGGCACTCTTCCCTCCTCTCTGTAGTAGATTGCCAAGGTGAAGTTAGTTTGACGTTGGATATTCGACGGATATTGGGATATTCGTTCTGGGTTCAACAGTGATTTCCACCTACCTCTCATAGGCAGAAAATAATGAGCAACATAGAATAGGGCTAATAAGGCACACCTCCTTATAAATGGGTTTCATGCTCTTTCTATTTTATACGAAATTCTTTAAGCAAAATCCATTGGTTTTCTGCCTATGAGAAGGAGGCGGAAATCACTGTTGAACCCAAAATGATTATCTGTCGAATAGCCAACCTCAAACTACCCATTACCATGTGCGCCAGTGCAGGACCGAACCATTTCATGAAAATAGAGGGGGGAGAGGCCAATATAGAGGCTTTTTGGCTGTTAAGCTACTTTTTGAAACCGAAAACATGAAAAGAAAAATAAACTGCTAATATTAATAAGCACATTCTTAATGAAGTCTTCTGTTAATGGTGATGGGTTAATAGCTTTTTTAAAAAAAAAAAAAAGCAAAAAAGTTATAATATATTTTATTAGGATTAGGGCCATGTAAAAAAAAATCTCGTAGATGTACGACTTTATTCTCATAGATGTGAGTTTTATTCACCAACTGAGGTACACTTGTTTGCCATTTGTGGCATCCCCTATGGATGGGGCTCAAAATGTTTTGGTAGGCCTATTCCCCAACACGTCATGAAGATATTTGCCAAGATTTTTGATGACTGGACAAATCATTGATGAGTTATGTCCAAATTCCTTTAAGCCTCGCCCTTTACAAAGACTGGCGGGCTGCCATATTGTTTGACCAATCCTGCATTTTTTCAGTGCAAATGTGTATCTCAGTCCCATAAGGCTTTGTTCCAAATTTAGTGCTGCTAGAGTCAAAATTCAAAAATGTAATTTTACTGTTTTTTTACATTACGCCTCTCAGCCTCTCTGTATTGTAGAGGTCAGTGAGTGGTTTGTGTCACTGCAAACCAGATGCATTTGCAGATTTGATTTGCAGATGCATATCCGGAGTACAAAACAGATCTTCAACACAGCCAAACTCATTAACACAAGTGCATTAGCTTCCCCTGGAATAATCTAACTGTATAGTGATGGTTAATAGTAAAACATAACATCCATATTAAAGCTTATTAAATGTCAGCATTTTATTTGAGTGGCAGAGGTTCAATGAAGCTCCACATCAAAAAGCCATGTGATGTGAACAAGTAACTGTAACAGAATCAAATGTGACACAAATTAGAAGGAGTTGAAGAAGCAGCTGGAACTCTGGTGCCACCTTGTGTCTGTTGTTATGCATATCTACTACACTACTAATATTAAAGGAAATGGAAAATGTTGGGTCAAACAACACTAACCACACACACACACACACACACACACACACAGAGGCATGCAGATGCAATAAACTTTTTTTTTTTTTTTTTAAATCTCTCTTCCCTACAGGGTCACAGGCTCAGGGTAAGTACAGTCATGTCTCATATATTCCAGAAATGGATTGTGAACACAGCTACAGATGAAAAACATTTTTAACCTCACACATGAATCAGCCTCACTTCACTGCACTGACTCACAGCTGTCTATGCTCTGTCAGATTGTGGAGTGGCACCTCTGAACACAAGGACTGCACGCAGTGAGAATGCCACAGCTGGGTCATGGCCCTGGATGGTCAGCATGCACATTGGGTCTCACATCTGTGGAGGGACCGTCATCAGTGACCAGTGGGTGCTCACAGCAGCCCAATATATTGTAATGTAAGAGAAACTTACTGGTTCATCTGGTATACCGGCTGTAATTTCCTGTATGAAATTAATTTTTCATATACTGCCATATCGATGTATAGTTGAAAAAATCTCTCCACCTCTTCAACAGGGAGCAAAATATATTATAGTGTTTGCCATGAAGAGCAATACGGTCGGATCATGCTGTGTATTGAGAAGGGACCCATGTAAAGTGCATACCCTTCTTATAAGCCACAGCTAACTCTCCAACAGGGCAAAACACTATGATAAACATTTTCCAAAGGAGGTATGATGTGAAGAAGGTTGGTTGCTTATAATTTACAGACCTGGGTTTTCAAATCTGTGTTTACTACTGAGTGCATATCCTTCAACTAAATGTCTCATATGGCATTCATCCACTTTTATCCAATTTTTTTTTTATCCAAAACTTTAGGTTATTTAGTGTGGCCCTCTATGTTGTGCTTCACAGCTGGAGAAGTAATAACCCACGCAGCATCCTTGCGCACTCAGTATGGGAAGCTATTGTATCGTACGTCATAGCCTGTGATCCAGGAGCCATTGTACAGTCTGCATATATCAAACTTGATGTACCAAAGTTTATGAGATCCATGTCACACAGTGTAGCTTGCACCAAGCTTCTAAGATTGCTAAAATCTCACAGTCTGCAGGAGGCTTAAGTTACTAAAAAATATATCCTGAAAGAAAATACAAGGTTAACACGAGGACACTGTTGTCAGATTACAGTGATCAGGAAATGAAGCCTTACAGGTGTGAAAGTGTGTCAGACAGAACATTATCACTGCCAGGATATCTGACCTCCACACTGAAGGCATGCATACATGTGTGCCTCTGTGTACCAGTCAGGTTTCTCTTTGAGTTATGTACATGTCTGTGAAAACATGAATGCTTCACACACGTCTTCAACCGTGCAGCACCGAAGATCTGTTCAGTCATCACAGTTTCAAGGTGGACACCCAAGATTAGAGTCACCATAATCATAATCTGATCAAATGTATTTTCCTTCTGTTTCTAAGTGTTTTTGCAGAATGTTATGATGTCACAGTGAAACTGACCTTTTACCTTTTAGATATAAAATGTCATCACATCATCATTTTATCCTGTTAGACATTTGTGTGAAATTTTGTCACAATTAGTGAGTTATGGCTAAAAACATGTTTTCTGAGGTCACAGTGACCTTGACCTTTGACCTTCAATCACCAAATTCTATTTGGTTTATTCTTGAGTCCAAGAAAATGTTTGTGCCAAATCTGAGGAGATTTCTTCAAGGTGTTCTTGAGATATTGTGATCACGAGCATGAGATGGATGCAAGGTCACAGTGACCTTTGACCCTTGACCACCAAATTGTAAACAGTTCATTCTTGAGTCCAACTGGATGTTTGTGCAGAATGTGAAGAAATATCCTCAAGGTGTTCTTGAGATACTGAATAGATGAGAATGAGATGGATGCAAGGTCACAGTGACCTTTGACCTTTGAACACCAAAATCCAACCTGAGTGAGTTACAGAATAGTAAATTTTGGAAAGAAAAAACTTAAATATGTAAACATTACTGTTTTCATGTTAAACAGTTCTTTTTCCTTTCGAAATCTGAATTGCTCTTGAGCATTCCTGCATTGTCCTGAAAGGTGCGCCAATGGGTTTTTTTTCCAAGATAATGAAGGCATGACCCGCCCTACTCTCCCTCTGATTGGCTAATACCTGTTGCCATCTCTGGTTGGGCTGGTAAGATTTAGGCAAGAGGAATAAGACTGGTTAGAGTTAAGGCAAGAATGCCAGGGTAAGCCAATCAGAGACAGAGTAAGGCACAGTAGGGCGGGTCATGCCTTCATTATCCTAGGAATAGAAACCCTTGTTGGAACAGTCTAGCGAGTGTCCCAGGTGTGTGTCATTAACCCTGTAGGGACTGAGGGGGTTTTAGGGACCTGTGATAATTTTGCACTCTCTCATGTTGCTCAATATGAGCAAATGTAAACAGTATTTTCAGGGTTACATGACTTTTAGGGAAAATGTATTTCAGGATTATACTTAAAAAAACAAACAAACATAAAACAGGTCAATGAATCTTTTGTAACAAGAATTTTGAGGTCACTTAGGAGTGTATGAAGCTCAAACACTTTTCATCTGCTCCATTGCTTTGAACAGTTAAGTGTATGTCCTATTGTTTTGGGATAAAGAGTTAGCAGTAGGAGGGGTAATCCTTCTTTTCACTGAATATACCGGTAGTAGAACTTGTGGTAAAATGCTCAGCATCTTGCATTTCAGCATGGACTAAACAAAAGATATCTTTTTTCAATCTACTTCCTTACTGGACATTCCTCGTCATGCATCCTCCTCTCATGCCTCAGTTTTCTGCGTCCACAGGAGAATCGTGGAAACTAAAATAGGGCAGTTTTGGTTACATCACAGGCAGGCAGCAATGCATATTTGACCCGATGTTGCTAGCTGTTAGTCCGCTTTTCCAACTATCTAGATCAGTTACAGAATAATAAACTGAGAATGGTCAATAACGTTACCAAGAAAAAACACAACTGCAAATACATGAACATTATTATTCTTAACGTTACATTTAGGAATTTCCTTGAGTTGCTGCTGAGCTGCATTTTTCTGATAAGTCTTCTGTGTGCCTTTTTTTTTTCCAGGATGGCAAATGGCATGACCTGCCATACTCTCCCTCTGACTGGCTGATACTCTTTGCCTCACTGTTCAGGTTGGTTAGGTTTAGGCAAGAGGAGTAAGACTGGTTAGGGTCAAGGCAAAAATGCCAGGGTAAGTAATAAGTAACAAGGACATCCGCTACGGCCTATTTCATCTGAAGTCACGAAAGTCAACTTGATGAGCGAGCGAGTGTGGAGCAGTTGTGAGCGTGTTAGAAGGGTCCGTCTTGTGCTTGTCAAAGCTCTGGCATTTGTGCATGTGAAGCTAAAATGCTCTTTCACGATGATGTTGTGGTATCTGACGTTCTACTGTGATGCTCTGGGTCAGATGATCAGTTAGGGGCCCAGGGTCAAGAAGGTATATATGGCCAGGGTCAAGAGGGTATTTATGGCCCAGGTCAAGGATTGGTGAAGTCCAACTAGGGTGTCTCTCTGTCATCTGTTTATCTTTGTCTCACATTTCACAAAAACAACCAACCTATATAAGCAGGGTAGTTGGGGCTGTTATTCAGAGCAGTTCATATTGGCTTCGAACCCTCTCTTAGGCAATCCTAGGTGCTTGATTTGATGCTGTACTTCTTGTAATAAACCTTTTCTGTATACAAGCAAGACGGTGTCAGCGGAGTCTCCTTCATCACCTTCACATCATCGCTATTTCATAAACAACAATGTGTTTCCGCTTAGGGATACTGTTCTGTGTGCTTGCAGAGCAGAAATGCTCCCTTGCAAGTATGGTTTTCCACTTGATACGCTTTTGTGCACTCGTATCACACGCAGGTGCCTGGTTTATATGTGCACAGGTTTTGAGATCAATTACACTCCACATGTATGGCTGTATATTGTGTGTGCCTACTCACCAACTTAACAGTAGTTCAGTAGGATTAAGACAGAAGCAGTCCATTAACACAGACTGAACATGTGTGGACTGCATAATGTGCAACCATAAAACAGCAGCAACCCAAGTGATCTGATTTTCAATATGAAATATATGTAAGATAAGATACACCTTTATTGATCCCATAATTGAGAAATTCCAGTAAACTCAGTCATTAGCCATTGTTCCAGCAGCCCAAAATTCCAAAACCTCCTTGGTCCAAAATATGTCCCACTGGAACAAAAGCTCACTTCTCCTACAACCCGTTATCCAAAAAACAAACACTCCTTGCTCCGAAGCTCCATATTCCTGCAAAAACACACTCCCTGCAGTTAGACAACCCGGTCAACTGAAAAAACTGTATTTGCATTGTACATTTCCATGATCCACAGATACCTTAACATTTGCAACAAAGCTGTGGTGAATGTGGGGTTAGGTTTAGACACAAAAAACACGTTAGGGTTAGGAAAGGATCATGTGTTGCATTAAAACAATTGGTGGCACAAATGTCACTGGAAAAGCAGGGATTAGTTGTTGCAAAACACTTGGGTTCGGTAGCTAAAACGCTTCTGGGAAATGCCACAAAGGGTTGGTAAAAGCACCAAGAACTGGTGGCTCAATGGCCACTGAGAAACACTGCAAAGGTTGGTACGGACACCTGTGATAGGTGGCTAAAACACTGCTGGGAAACTTAAACTGCAGGGAGTGTGTCTTTTCAGAAGAACGGGACTCTGGAGCAATGGGAATTTCTTTTTGGTATAATGAGCTGTTGGAGAAATGGGCTTTCAGTCCAATGGGACATTTTTCAGGCTAATGGGGCTTCGGAATTTGGGGTCATTGGAACAATGGCCTGGTGCCATAAACTCATCCACGTGATGAGCCAAAATGCATGAATTCTTTTGATTCTGATCTATAAACAACCAGTAGGAAAGTACCTTGCTTTTACCCACAGACTACGCAAGAGATACTGCTCTGATCATTACTTTCCTTGTTGAGAAATTTCCAGTCATGCATCCTCCTGTTGTACTTTGGTTAAAAAAAGGAGGCACACCAACTGGTTTGGGCAGCAGTTAGTCATTTGACTCTGAATGTAACTTAGAGTAACCTCAACCGAAGGATTCCATTGTTCTTACATAAACGGGATCATTTAAAGAATACATAAATTTTACATAAACTAAGTTGTTGGTATATGGACGCAGACGCTTCCAGCTGCCTCTCTGACAGCTCTGCTAAATTTGTGCTAAATTTGTGCTCTTGTGTCTATTTTCCAAGTGTTGGCAGTGCTTTTATGGTTGGCTTTGGACAGTGGTGGTTTGTGGCTGCGAGTCACTCATTGGGATGAGGAAATCAACACACCAGCCTGTAAACCTCCTTTTGCCTACTTCTGTTAGCTAGCTGCTAGCTAGCCAGATTGAGGTTTTTCAAATGTAAACATCAGCAAACATTGAAGAAAGATGGAGAAGAATGGGCATCAGCCTAACCAGCATCCTGCTAGCCATTTTACATGCGTTAGGGTTAAGGAGACTGGTTAGGGTTAAGGCAAGAATGTCAGGGTAAGTAAATCAGAGGCAGATTAAGGCACAGTAGTGTCAGTCATGCCTTCACCATCCTAGGAAAAAAAACCTTGATGCTAAAGTCAAGGATCCTTCCTTAGTGGGAAGGGTCCTTGACTTTAAGGGGTATCAATTATGATTACTGCCTTGCGGTTATATGCCTCTGCAAACCAGTCAAATTACAGGTTACGATCCATGTCTATCCAGATTCAAATGTAGCCAGGATGGATGTTGCTGCAAAGAAACTACTAAAACATGGATGCTTCACACACGTCTTCAAACCTGCAGCACAGAGGATCTATACAATCAGCACAGTTTCAAGGTGGACATCTAAAATTAGTCACCAATTCAGTATCTGACCAAATGTCTCCCCTTCTGTCTCTGAGATATGACCTTGAATAATGGCCAGAGAAGTGTTTTTGCAAAACATCATGATGTCACAGTGAGGTTGACCTTTGACCTTTGATATAAAATGTCATAATTTTATCCCATTAGACACTTGAGTGAAATCTTTTCCCAATGAGCAAATTAATTTGTGAGTTATGGCCAAGAACATTTTTTTGAGGTCACAGTGACCCTGACCTTTGGCCTCAGTTCATTGTTGAGTCCAAATGGGCATATGTGCCAAAATTAGAAAGTTCCCTCAAGGCCTTCTTGAGATATCACGTTCACAAGAATGAGACGGATGCAAGGTAACAGTGACCTTGACCTTTGACCACCAAAATCTAATAAGGTCAGAAAAGATTCCATTTTGGCTAATGTTGGATGGTACAAAAGTCGCACAAAAAGCAGGGATGGATCAATGAAAAACACTAGAGGAGGTGGTTCAAACACTGCTGGGGAACACCTCAAAGGATAGGTAAAAACACCTGTGAGGACTTTGGAGCTATGGCTGTTTGCTTTTGGGATAACAGGCTGTCACAGAAATGGGCTTTCAGTCCAGTGGGATATTTTCCTGACTAATGGGGCTTCAGAATTTTGGTCCGTCGGAGCAATGGCCTGGCACCGTAAACGTATCCACCTGATGAGTGAGAATGGAAGACTTTCCGTGTAGGAAAGCACCTTGCTTTTTAACACAGACTAAACAAAAGATATTGTTCTGATCAGAACTTCCTTGTTGAGAAATTCCCCTTCAGGCATCCTTCACTGTGCTTCATATAAAAGTAGGCACACCAACTGGTTTGGGCAGCAATTAGAGTCATTTGACTTTAAATGTAACTTCAAGTAACCTCAAGTTACATAAACTGGATAATTTTAAGAATATGTAAAACTTACATAAGCTAAAGTAATGGCATTACCGAACATCAATTATCCCCCAAAAGGTTGCTACTTGTTTCTCACTGAGAAATAAGAATTTATCACTACATCGAAATCACAATGCCCCACCAGGGATCAATAAAGCATTTCTGATCCTGATTCTGATTTCTGAAAGCTGATTCATAGATTGCTTGAAATGTTGGGATTTACACTTATTCACTTTTGACAAGATTTAGATGAGAAGATCAATCAGTCTTCTTATTTGACTCTGGGCAACAAAGGGAAATAATTAAAAAAAAAAAAGTTGATTTATTCCTTTAAAAATCCATTTTTTGTACAGCTTGTATGGAATTGTTTCCCAGCTGTTCAACTCCCTTGTCAGAGAGGAAAAAGAAATTACTCTTCAATATTGAAGAACCCAAAAAACTGACATCTCTAATGGAAGATTTTTACATTAATTGCAAGCAACAGTGAAAGGAAGTAAATGTTCTTAAAAGTGTGAGAAACACAGAGTTGGATGCTTCTTTATCACGCTGAATCACACAGGTATTTTAACAGCCAACACAGCAACACCAGGAAGAGCAGTACAGAGAACAAGGAACAATACCAAAATATCTGTGCATCATCTCAAACACACCCACCCACACACACACACACACTATATCAATCAATTTCAATCAATTTTATTTATAAAGCCCAATATCACAAATCACAATTTGCCTCACAGGGCTTTACAGCATACGACATCCCTCTGTCCTTAAGACCCTCACAGCGGATAAGGAAAAACTCCCCCAAAAAAACCCCTTTAACGGGGAAAAAAAACGGTATAGAAACCTCAGGAAGAGCAACTGAGGAGGGATCCCTCTTCCAGGACGGACAGACGTGCAATAGATGTCGTACAGAACAGATCAGCATAATAAATTAACAGTAATCCATACAACACAATGAGACAGAGAGAGAGAGAGAGACAGAGAGAGAGAGAGAGAGAGAGAGAGAGAGAGAGATATGCAGGTAATGACAGTAGCTTACAACAACATTATTGAAAGTAATAATATTATAGTTATAGTTCTGGCTACTGTGGTACAATATGTTGAAAGTATGTATTAATATATGACAGTATACTTGTGTGACAATAGTCATATGTGTATAATAACAGTAGAAGTATGACTAATGACTAATGATGGCAGCAGCAGCAGGAGGCATCTGGCAGGACCACGGCAGCAGCACAACCACACACATCACGCTGTCCAGGCACCGCTGCGGTATGAGTTAATCTGAGAGACAGTGGAGCACAAAGGCTCCGGAGAAGAAGCCGAGTTAGTGACATCCAGAATGGCCGAGTTAGCAAGATGCAGTAATAGGATGAGAGAGAGAGAGAGAGAGAGAGAGAGAGAGAGAGGGAGAGAGAGGGAGCCCGGTGTATTATAGGGGGTCCTCCGGCAGACTAGGCCTAAGTCAGCCTAACTAGGGGCTGGTACAGGGCAAGCCTGAGCCAGCCCTAACTATAAGCTTAAATTTGAGGTGCCTGTACTTCACCTGGGTCATTTATTTGTATGCTCCTGTAATACATGTCAGTGGAATATTAAACTTTTGTCTTTACTACATGTAGTCAGCTGAAGTTATCAGTCAGCTCCACCTTTACCCACTCTAATATGATGCTTACACATTAATGCATCAATAATTTGAATCCATTACTGTTACATGTCCCAAATGAGAACGAGATACATTTTTTGTTTTATTGTCCTGCAGATGAAGACATATGGGATGTACTTTTCAGTAAAATGACTTCCATTTATGTTGATATCTTTTGGTTGGATGACCATGAAAAATCCGATTTATGTTTTAGAATGGGAACCTGTTTTTGCGGGCCTGGGACTGAAGGCAAAGTATTTTGTTTGGGGACTGCGCAATAAGATAACATTAGATTGATCAATGCAACAATATTGCAATGCTGTCTTGTAAGCCTGCGAGGGTTGAGCACATATTTGTGTGCATGACAAAAGAGAAAGAAATCATTCAGATGTAATATAATGTACTTAATATACAGGATTCTGACAGCAGGGCACTAGAAAGAAAACCACATACCTTCAGTGGCTTTACAGAAACCACATCAAACATCAGAAAACCTTTGGGGGAAGATGCAGAGAACAGACGTCAAAGTAAACTTAAGTCACGCTGTAGCTCAATAAATCGGTATATCACCATATTAGTAACACAAGACAAAACACACACAAACTATATTAATTTGACTTTTGCAAGTCAAACAGTAATAAATTCAGTCCAGATAGAAAGGACTTTGTGTAGAGAAATTTGTTTTTAAATGATTGGAGGCATCACATGTGACCTCTCATGAATGATTAATTTATGAGGTACTGAGAAAATCCCAGTTGGACAGGAAGTGGTCACTGTACTTTATAAAGTGCACCCAAGTGGCTGAGGAGTGACAAAGACAGCAGCCAAATCAGAAGGACTCTGCCCTGACTGAAAGCAAAAGTGAGTGACAGCACATGATGGCAGCCTGGACTCTGTGGTTTCTCCTGATGTGTACTGCCCTTGCTGGGCAAGGTGAGCTTTTACATTGAGTTATCACTTTATTCTCTATTTCAAATCAATACAGCTTCTTTTTTGCAACTTTTTAGGGCTGGGTGATATGGAGAAAATCAAATATCACAATATTTTTGACCAAACACCTTAATTTGATATTGTGACAGTGTTGTAGGGTTGACTATTGGTGCTTTTTATAAAAAATTAAGCAATGAAATTTTTGATAAATAATCATCATAAAATGTGGATATAATGACGAAATGGGTAAAGACAAATTATGAACTGGAAAATTACATCACTTAACTATGCGTCCTTTAAAACTGGACAACACTTAAAATATTACATCCAAAATTTAAAAAAAAGTGTCTCATATCATGATATTGATATAATGTCAATAAATTACCCAGCCCTAAAGAATTTTTTGAGTTTTTGTTAACTTTGTAGAGAGGTATTGATCTGACTTTTTGGTCATTTTTAATCATGTGCCTGTTTGTATTTTGTTGAAATGTCTGTTTCTTTCACACACAATTAAAAACCCCTCTAAATATAATGCAAATACAAACTTCATAAAGACAGGACCTGATGCATGGCTGTTGTATTGTACAGAGCAATCAATTAATGATATTACAGTTGTGATAAACTTCCATCCATCAATATCACCATTACTGTATTTAACCAGCAGGAAGATCAGTGTCTAATTTATTCTGGTTTTATTTGTGTTCTATGTAACTATTGGCTAACAGTACTTAGATGTTGTTTTTAAGGCATCACACCATGTAAGACATTGGTAATATTTGAATATAAGTTTTTTTTGTGCAACAACAATTTTGCCCCAAAAACTTTGAACATTTTGACTGAAGACAAGATTCTTAATGTTTTTTTACTTGTTAAATTGACATTTTGGGGCCTTTTCAGTCACTAGCCTAAAATCTCCCAAAAATCTTTTACTCAAAAAAAAAAAAAAAGAAGTCCTTTACCATTTTTTCCTATTTTCTGTTTTTTCAAAATCAGTGTGATACTGGATATGGTTTATGTACACTTTACTAGTAACCCTGGGGGTAGCATCTTAGCTACAATGAAGACAAATCAGCCTCTAAGTGCAAAAGGATAATGAGGAAGAGGAACAAAAATTTTAATTCAGTGAGCACTATGGCAAAGAGATTATGAGCTCTAGTTTCCTCATCACATCACCAAAAGTCCTACTGAGGTCCACCATCTGTGGCAGAGGGCACTGTGACAATAAGTGGCCTTCAAAAATACAAATGTGCCGCTGTCCAGGAGGAGACTGTATGGAGACTTCAGAGTAGGGTGCAAAATAGTACTGTGGGAGCAGTACTTCTTCTTGTTGGTTGGCACAATACTATCGTAGTGTCCAAAGTATCACCTGTCAACACACCTGTTTCAGCAACAAAACAATGTCTGAGGCCAGAAGTTTGATATTGTCACGGGTCCTTGTTCCTTGTGAAACTGAACATTAAGAGGTCATAGTGGCGTACGAGAAGGGAGAAAAAAATGGAACAATTGACCACATAAAACTCCTAAATGATGAATATGACTGAAGCAAGTCATGCAATATAAAACCATATTGGAACAATTAAAAACACCCAGCTACATTTGGCAGGAAACCTGATCATGGCATTTGACTGACGTAAATGCAACAAATCAAATATGACAGCCCTCAGAAGGAGTTGAGGAAGTAGCTGGAACTCTAGTGTCACCTAGTGGTGTCTAACAACATTACACACACACACACACACACACTGAGGCATGCAGATATAATTAATTTTTTTTTTAATCTCTTCTTCCTACAGGGTCAGAGGCTCAGGGTAAGCAAAGTCACATTTAATCTATTCTAGAGAAGCACTGTGAACATTGCCACAAATCAAAAGCATTTTAAGTCTCACACATGAATCAGCCTCACTTTACTGTACTGACTCCATTGTTTTTGCTCTGTCAGATTGTGGAATGGCACCTCTGAACACAAGAATTGTGGGTGGTGAGAATGCCACAGCTGGGGCATGGCCTTGGATGGTCAGCCTGCACATCAATTTTGCGGCATTTCACATCTGTGGGGGGACCCTCATCAGTGACCAGTGGGTCCTCACAGCAGCCCAGTGCATCATATTGTAAGAGAAACTCACAGCACCTGCATCTGTTGCCTAATCAAACTCTGTACAACATGAGAAAGCCTATGATTGAGAGCATAATGAGTCTAAGGATTTATCTAATTGATTAGACATATAGGTATAGATATATGATATCACCTCCCTCGGTGTGGGAACAGAACAAAAAACAGAAAGCAAAGATTCCATCTGGGTGCTATCAGGTGCACTGGGAAAGGTATTTGTATTGGATCTAAGATACGAATTTGTAGAAATGGAAAGAAATAGGATTGAGACAGACTGAATTTATTGCGCATTGAATTGTCCTTTTATCCAGGAATTTTCCTAGTGTATGGACTCTCTACTTCGGACGAGAGACTCAGTCCGGCCCTAATGTTAATGAGGTGAACCGCACCGTGTCCCAGATCATCATCCATCCTGACTACAACAACGAGCCGTTCAACAACGACATTGCCCTGATGAAGCTCAGCAGCCCTGTCACTTTCACTGACTACATCAGACCTGTCTGCTTGGCAAGTAACTCCAGCGAGTTTCACAACTCCACCCCCTGCTGGGCCACCGGTTGGGGCTCACGTAACAGGACTGGTGAGTACTGGCATGCTAACACGCTAACCCAAGATAGTAGCCGTGTCTCAATTCAGGGGCTGTAGCCTTGAAGGCTACATTTGAAGACCGGCTGCTTCACATCGGCGCTACCAAGTTTGTCCCATTTCGAAGGCTCCTTCCAATGTGGCTGAGAAATGTAGCCTTCATTCCCAGAATTTGGAGGACGCAATGGATGAATCCTTCGCCCAGCCTATCCCAAGATGCATTGCGCACTGGTGACGATATATTAAGTTAAGTCAACTAACAGTTGTTATCTAGCTAACAGTTAACTGTTGTTAACATCACTATTAGCTAAAAGCACACAGCTTAAACAATCTTAATTTAATAAGTTTACCTGAAAACGGTCCTCCATCAGCCTGAAATATATCAAACGGCGGTGTCTCTGGCGGTGAATCATTTCCTCAAGTATTAAATTAAAAAATATATATATAATAACAATCTCTCGGTCCATGATTTAGGGCTGACTAACTTACTAGCTTATTCGTCAAGTGCAGTTGGTTGCTAGGTAACAGGAATGCCAATGGGACGGAGCGAGAACAACTGGTGATGCAACCAGGAAATCCCCCACAGACCAGACCGTACCATTTCGGAGACCGCTTGGTTTGGCTGATGTGGTCTCAAAGGACGTGGCCGACGTCAATCACGAAAGCTACATCCTTCAACGGCTGCAGCCCCTGAGCTGAGACATAGCTAGTATGTAGCAAGTTAACATTAGCTAACATTAGCCTGTTAAAAACCACAATATCACATTTCATGTCTCAGTGTTTCCTCCAGGGGTTTTTCAGCATAGTGGGGCACTAAATTTAATGAATTTACTGTTTATCTGACCACAAATGAGACAAGAATTTGCTAGTGCAGAGCTCGATCTGTCTGCCTCACTACCCACTGCTCGGAAACTACACTTCACCTGGAAGGGAGTGGTCAGAAGCTGCAGAGCAACTCTCAAGCTGTAGCAACTCTCATGCAGCCAGCAAACCCCAGCACTAGGGGTCACAAAGAGCTTGGGTCCTGGGGCAGCACTGTCTCTAACGCATGTAACAGCAACATACATTTTTGTTGATTTTGTTGGGAGTTGGGGCAGTCAGACCCTGGCACTGGGTCTTGCGCTGGCTGAATTAATTGCTACAGGTCGCTAAGTGAAGGTCCACCTCAAGGCTGTCGCTGCAAATTGTATGGAACCAAAGCAAGTGTTGACTCTCTGTTTTGGTGGCTGCTGGTCATTTGTTGACATTTGCAGACTCTATTTCTTGGGAACATGAATAAATAACATATCCTTTGGATTTTCACGCAAAAACCCTCCAGTGTCTCAGTCTATAGGCTGTTACAGGCAACCAAAAGAGTCAAGGAAGGTCCTAGTTTTTCAACGATGTCACAATTCATCCCCCATTGACATTAAAAAAAGTTAATACATGTAAAAAGTTACATACAGTGACTTTAATGCTTTTCAAAAGAAGGAACATAAACTGTGTGTCTTCTGATTTCATACTCAATTGCCCACAGAGCCCCCCTTTGACGCACTGCAGGAGGTTCAGGTTCCTGTCATTGGAGAAAATCAGTGCAGTTGTAACTACCGCTCAAATGTTAACATCACTGACCAAATGATTTGTGCGGGAGAAGAGAACAAAGGAATATGTCTGGTAAGAATAATAATTCATTTTCATACTATTTTAAGTAGCTGTAGTGACTACTTTAGACACTCTCAAAAGAAACTCCTGTATCCTCAAACATGCAGTTAAGTTGAGTTTATAGGACTTGGTTTCACATTTGGTAATGCCATCACCAATCATTCCTTGAGTGGGGCTGGAGCATAATTGCTTGTCTGGGGTCATCAGATGGGCACGACCCTTCCTTCCACCATGTTTTGCCAGTTCCACCATGCCGGTTCCCCTTTTACACAGATGTTGGTTTTGCTCTGTAACTACCTCAGTTGCTGGCTGAGCAGTGGAGCAACAATGCCTTCCCCAATGGCCAGACCTTTTATACAGAACAGAAAGGCGAAAAAATGATGCACGGTCCTGTCTTGAACTGGCTGTTCAAAAAGGGGCTAGAGACTTGATGGCCTTGATGGTTGGAGGGCCTGTCCTTGGAACTCCATCCCTTTAAGTAGCTTGGTGGCTGAAATGGCCAGAAAACCCCTAGCCCTCCAGTCCTTTTGTCTTGCTTTAGTTGGCCAGAGTACCTTAGCTTTAATGCTTAAAGCTCGTACGTTTTACCACCTGTATAGCACTGTCAGTTCTATGGCAAACAAGGCCTTTGCAAGACTAACTACAAGATCACATCCGGCCTGAGACTGGTTGTGATAATCTCTGGTGGGGCGGTGAGCTTCTGGTCTAGATCAATCTTTCCAATTCCAGGCTGTATCCAGTAGGCTTGACTTTTTTCCTACAGTTGATCTTTTGGCGACTTTCCTGCTGGCACAAAAACCATGGTGTTTGAGAAGCCAAGGGTTTTGGGGGAAAGAGGGCATTGTTGTTATGAATGTTGTTATGATATAGGGTACAGTTCATGTGAAATGTAATCCTGCCAGTTCCTGTTCAGCCAAATGAACCACGCTTTGCAGGGCCTTGCGGTCCTGCTCAGTGGTGGTTCCGCACCCGACAATAATGTTCACCATCAGGACGCACTGATGGTGCAGGAGTGGAAATTTCTCAGTATTTGAGGGGAATTTCCTCAAGAATCTGAGGTGAAAGTCTCTGCCTTGCCTTTTTCACCAGCGGGTCAGGTCCTCTGCTTCTTTTAGGTAGGCCTTTTCATTGTTCTCTTTGATCAGAACCACGACAGCTGTGTCATCAGCAAACTTGATGATGGTGTTGGAGTTGAGAGTGGCTACACAGTCATGTGTGTACATGGAGTACAGCAGGGGGCTCAAAATGCACTCCAGTGCAAAGGGTGAGGGTGGAAGAGGTGTGTCCGCCCATGTTAAGGATCCACATGCCCATTGATACCATCTGGTCAGGCTGTTTACTTGGTGTTCACATGCTTGAAAGCCCTCCTGACATCATGCTCACAAAAGGCTAATAGGTAATAATAGAGATTTTGCTTGTCGGCTCAAAGCTTGCAGAAAAGTTGTTAGGCTCACTTGCTACGTTCGCCTCGTCATCCAGTCATACAGTGTGACTCTTATACAGGCCCTCTTCCCTTTAACTTCATAGATCCCAAAATATGTCCATACCCTAGTTTTTAAACTAGGGGGTGCCAGTGAAATTGTAGTCATCACACCAACCTATTGTGGGAAATTTATGCCTGCATAGAGTCCAGTTTGCATACTGGGGTTAGTGTGTCTTCCCCAGGCTTGGGTCCTGTACCAGAGCCATGGGAGTTTGAGGGTTCTGCACAGTATCTTAGCTGTTCCTAGGACGCACTCTTCTGGAAAGAGAACTAAGATGTTGTACCTGGAATCTTCTGAAACCACTCTCCCAGTTTGGCACCACTGTTGTCTTTACTCCCCACATACTGTATTTTCAAGTTCCTCTTTCAGCCCTTGGTATTTTTTGAGCTTCTCGTGTTCCTTCTTTCTGATGTTGTTGTCACTTTGGATTGCCACATCTATCACCACTCCCAGGGTTTTTGAGGTGAAACAGACTGAGCATAGAGCATTATTTTCTCTTCCACAGAATTAGCTGAACTTGTGTAATGCTCCAGTGTGTTGGTCAGCCGGTCTGGTTTGTTTATGTTACACAGTTGCTCTGCTCAGTTAACATCAGTCTTTGGGTGATGGCGTAGAAAGCAGGCACAATAAACTTCAAGCTCATCTCGCAAATGTAATTATTTAGACATTAAAAACATGGTTGCATGTGGCGCCTTTTGTGAAGATGGCCTAAGAGATAGGCTAACTCTAGTGTGTGCCACGCTGTAGACTGTTCGGGTGCTGCACTGCCTTTGCAGTTGAGTTACGCCTCTTTCATTCTGTCAACATCATGTTATTATCCAACATTTAGATGATCATTTTTGACATTTGTGACAAGAACCAGTAGTCGATGGACCTGGTTGTGCCTCTGGGCGTAGTGTCCTTGGGTAAGGCTAGTCTTGCAGCTAGTGAGTATGTGTCACAGGGTTGTTGGTGTTTGGCAAAGGGGATATGTTGGGTCTTCCCCAAGTCACTGGTTCTGGTTACAATACTATAATTTGTGTTACATCCCTCTTTAATAGTTTCAGCATATCTAGGCTAGGTAAGGCTATTCCAGTCTTTTGTCAGTTGTCAACTGTTTGTGTTTTGTCTGTCCTTTTTCAGGGGGATGGTGGTGGACCTTTGCAATGCAAACAAAACACCAGGTGGATCCAGGCTGGCATTACCAATTTTGGAGTACCTTGTGCCCTGGGTGATTTCCCTGAAGTCTATGCCCGAGTGTCTGAATTCCAGGATTGGATCATGGAACAAGTGGCGGGGTCAAATGTCAACTTTGTGTCATTCACCTCCAGTGGCACCGACCCAGATGACAGCTTTGTGTGTCCCAGCTTAAATGCAACCACAGCAGCTCCAAATATGACTGCCCCAGTGGTTCCAGCTTTGAATTCCACAGGTCCTCCAACTACATCTTCCGCACCATCAACTGTTGCAGCTGAGCTCGGATTGATTGTCATCTTGGTGACAGTGTTCCTGCAGCACATTGTAGCTACCTAGCAGGGTTTTGCGCACACAACTTCTTTATGTCTTCTTCTGTTGTGTTGGGTTATGTTTGTCTTTTAAATCATTTAGCAAAGGTTGTACTTACGTAGAACATCATGACGATTGTGGCAGAGTTCGTGTGGTCAAAGTGTCACCACACTGTAGATGTGGAACAAATTTTGGTCTCTGCTGATTTTTTTTTTCTTCTGCATTGCACTTAATTATTTCCTACTGGCCTATTTTTACGTACCACAAACTTCACTGAACATACAGCATATCTTCTCTAACAAGGCAATCATTCTTATAGATGATCAGTGTCATCACAGTGCAGTTAATAAAGCATTGTCAGGTTTTTCTCTATCAGTCATGATGGGTTAAAATAAAAGACTAACTTTAAAATCTGCCCTCTGTAAATGTGATGTGTAAAGCTTGACAGGCAGATAAATGCTTCGTAGCATCAAGACAAAACATACAAAAAGCATAACTCTCTGCATGCTTGTAACATGTACACACAAATATACCAACTCAATCTTCAAAATGAATTGCCTCTCACCCTTTCTTTCAAATCTGTAACAGATTGTATGTATTTGTTGTATACTTAAGTTCAAATGAAGTATATGGGATTATATTTTAACATGCAATTAATCATCTTTCCATTTAGTTACAGGGCTGGGGAGTAACAACATAACAGAATGACAGAAATAAGAGTGAATGTATTCTGTTACAGTTTCAATTAGTTATATTCTGAATACAGTCTTTAAAATAGATTACTTTATGTAATTATTGTTTTTGTTTTTTGCTCTAACACCATGTCCTACATGAATGTGGGGTGAACAAGTGTCAGTTTGATTGCATTGTTTTCAATTGAAATTTTCTAACAGGATGCAAGCGATGCAGTGCTGCTGTTTTGAGGGAAGCTTTGTCGGACATCCTGTTTCTATTTATTAGCTGAAACTCTCAGCTCCCTGGCAGTCTTTCTCCAGCCATTCTCCAGCCAGCTGCCACCTTATTTAATTTCTTTTTGTTGAAATGTGGAGGTATCGTATAGGTAACTCATTTCAGCTTCACCAGTCCTCTGTTCTTCATCCAGAGTGGAGCTTTCAAAGCAAGCAACGGGATGAAGAATGGCTGATTCTAACATCTCATTTAGCTACAAAAACCGAAACCCAGATGGCAGCTGGCTGGAAGGTGATTGCCAGGGAGCTGAAAGTTTCTGGTAGATGACCATCACTAATAACAACCTACTTGCTGCTGGCTACTTGTCGTTTCCAGTAAATAGCACAGTATAAAAGTACAAACATAGAAAGATACCAAGTACTCGCCCATCTCACCAAAGTGGTTACGTCACCAGTGAAGCGCACAGCTGATGGGTACATGGTTTGTTTACATGACGTAACAGAAGCTCATATTCATCAGATTCAATGTGGACACAGAGCTACACTCACTTGCTGTTAGGACATGATGTAAAATTCATATACAACACGCTTTACCAATAAACAGGTTTTTAAAAAAGTGTTTGCAGTGAACCTGCCACAGGACAATGGCAGAGGAGATGCACAGCCGGGACACTGTCATCTGTTTTTGGCACGGCACATAAGACCCAGCCAAATGACCTCAGTGAGACGGTTTTGAAGTATTCTACTAGTAATCCAAAGTATTTAGAATATATTACTCAGTTAAGGTAATGGAATATGTTACAATTTACATGTTAGGGCATTTACTCAGTTATCTGTAGTGAAATACATTTTCCATTCTTTAATTTTCTAATTTTCTCTAAGTCTTTACCTTGGTGATATGTTATGACGTTTTAGTTTTTAAATGTGTTTAGTTTTACTGTAAATCACTCTGTAACTGTATGTTGAAAGGCACTATATAAATAAAGTTTATTATTTAAAAGTAACCCCCTCAACACTGTTTATTTATTATAATATTTCACACATAAACTTCCAGTGGCCTAGGAACAGTGTAGTCATTAGCAATAGTAACTTAGTAGATTTCTAACATCAGAGTTAACAGAATGTTAAGCTGTTGCCAAAATAATGATCTGCACTTGCAGATAACAGTAAAACAAACAATACATACCCACGATGCTCCCAAAGGCATGTGATGGATGCAGATGTTGCTGGATTAGCTGAGAAACAATCAAACAATGATCTCTCAGTCATGCTTGTTTACTTCCTGATTACTGGTCACATGACATAACTTCCTGTCAATGATACCTGTGTTTTTTTAAAGTGACTATAATGAAACACAGAAATGCATTAAAAAATACTTATAAAAACTGAAATAAAACCTTTAACATATTAGCTTAGCTGTAACTAAACGCTCCCCGTCTGGCGTTATTACACGTTAGACAACAAATCCTTGATGCTTCGTCTACCTTGGCATTTGGGGAAGAAGAAACTATCTGTTACAGGCCTCAGAAAGAGTTTTGTCCCTCTTTTTTATGCAAGAAGGTTAAAAGAGATTATTGATTTGTCTCTCTGAGGTGTTCGCAGTTGGCATTTGGAATAATTTTGTCGGAAAAATAAAGATATGGGTGAGAATTGCAGTACTGTAATTATTGACAAATGCTTTCTATATGCAAATGTTCGATTGTATATCGGCTGCCATCCATATGCCTGTACCTAAAAGTTCTTTCAGGCTGTCTGTTACAATCATACGTGTATATATTACAACCTGCTGTTTGTTGTGTGAAAGGCCTCCTCTGGTGGGGAGACACTCTGAAGTGTACTCAAACCAAAGATTTACGACGAGACAAAACCACTTTAAATTGTTGCAAGGAAAAGTTGGTGTGACCAGGATGGTCTGCGCTCGACTCAGACCGGCTGATGGTGTCACCTGCAAGAACGTAAAGTCTGGTCATGTCAAAATGACTGCAGATGGCGTGTTGGCTTGCTGCGGCAGTCGCTCCATCCCCACCAAGACCTCCGTTTCTGTCCTTATGGTGTGCTGTGGTCGGACAGTGGGTTGCTGCTGCTGCTTGCTGTATACTTATGCCCCCTCCACACATACACATTCTCACTGACTGATTAAATGCTAGTTTTATTTCTGTTTTTCAAAATGCATCTCACTATCACTGTCCTCATTCATATTTTATGAAGCTACAATTTATATTCAGCCACAAAATAAGCCTGTACAAGCCGCAAAGTTACAGAGTGGAGTTGCAGAGAGTTGTTGCATGGAGATGATACAGCATCTCATCTAGTTGCATTGGTGTGAACCGTCAGGTTTTTAGAACGTTGCAGAACGGTGCATTGCAAGCAGTTGCATGTCTCAGCTCATTGCAAATCTCTGGTCTGAACTGGGCTTTAGGGCCAAACATGTCCAACCCAATATTTGTTAAGGAAGGGTCTATTGACAGACAATGTGCTGGTAGGCTGGCCATATTTTGGCCACTCAGTGAAGCTATAAGCCATCTGCAAGTTATGACTTGGTGGATGATGATGCTCACTTTTCTCTTTCCACCAGTTATCCAAATGCCAGCAGAATAAACAGCCATGCCCTTAAAGAGACAAACTTAATTGTGGATCTGATCAAGGTTTTTTTGTGATGAGTAAAGCTCTAATGATGTTTGCCAGCAAAAATCAGTAATGTTTGAAAGCTACACTGACTCTCATGTTCTACAAAGACTCAAAAAAAAGTAAAGCAACATGTTATGGGACCAGTATAAACCATATACTGCACTTGTGATCATTTCATGTCATTTTGTAGTAATTTTGTGTCCCTTTTTGGTCATTTTCTGTGTCTTTGTAGTAATTTTGGGTCTCTTTGTGGTCATTTTCTGTTTTTCCTATGCATTTATGTCTTGTTGTGGTCAAGTTCTGTCTCTTGTAGTCATTATGTGTCTCTTTGTAGTCATTTTGTGTCTCTTTGTTATTTTGTGTCTCTGTAGTCATTTTATGTGTCTTTGTAGTCATTTTGTGTCTTTTTGTTGTTATTTTGTGTCTTTGTAGTCATTTCCTGTCTTTTTGTTGTTATTTTGTGTCTCTTTGTTGTTATTTTGTGTCTCTGTAGTCATTTTATGTCTCTGTGGTCATTTTGTGTCTTTTTGTTGTTATTTTGTGTCTTTGTAGTCATTTTCTGTCTTTTTGTTGTTATTTTGTGTCTCTTTGTAGTCATTATGTGTCTCTTCGTAGTCATTATGTGTCTTTGTAGTCATTATGTGTCTCTTTGTAGTCATTATGTGTCTTTGTAGTCATTTTGTGTCTCTTCATAGTCATTATGTGTCTCTTCGTAGTCATTATGTGTCTTTGTAGTCATTATGTGTCTCTTTGTAGTCATTTTGTGTCTCTTCGTAGTCATTATGTGTCTCTTCATAGTCATTATGTGTCACTTTGTAATCATTATGTGTCTCTTCGTAGTCATTATGTGTCTCTTTGTAGTCATTATGTGTCTTTGTAGTCATTATGTGTCTCTTTGTAATCATTGTGTCTCTTCATAGTCATTATGTGTCTCTTTGTAGTCATTATGTGTCTTTGTAATCATTATGTGTCTCTTCGTAGTCATTATGTGTCTCTTCGTAGTTATTATGTGTGTCTTTGTAGTCATTATGTGTCTCTTTGTAATCATTATGTGTCTCTTCGTAGTCATTATGTGTCGCTTTGTAATCATTATGTGTCTTTGTAGTCATTTGTTAGCTTTGCAGATATACAATAATGTTCTACAAAGACGCAAAAAGGAAGTAAAGCAACATGTTAGGGTAAAGACTTTATTCCATGGTACCAGTATAAAACATATACTGCACTTGATGGAATCAGACCAAGGAACAAAATAGTACAAGTCATGTAAAAAGAGTGTGGGAATCTTCACCTGAAAAAAAGTTTTTAAAAATAAAAGGTAAGGGAATGGAGGCAGAACATTTTTTTCCGAATCTCCTTGCTGTACCAACAACACAAGTGGAAGTTTCCCCCCCTTCACTTTCTACCAATATGCTATTGAAGGGCTGTTGTTCAGTAGCAGTTTCATAGGTGGAGCCAACGAGGATGTTTCCATGGTGACGTAATGTGGTGGGGAGAAGGTGGAAAGTGAAACGGTGAGTGTCCATGCTTAATAAGCGTGGTTGGCCACAAACAGTGACTCTCCGCCAGCAGTGCTGCCTCCAGCAGACACATATTTGCCCATGCAGGCCTGGCTGTTAGCCTGTAAGAGATAAAACGACAGCATTACTGAATGCACAATACAGTGCTTACAGTTCATATTGTTCTCTATCGCAGCATATGGGTAAAAAAAGAAACATTTCTATTTATATTCACACGTACCAGAGCTCTCTTGATGAACTCATCCTGGCATGCCTTTCCATTCTCCTTCTTGCCGGCCCATGCTTTGAGGGCAGAGGCCTGCAGGGCACGGCCATATGAGAAGGTCAGGGCCCAGGGCCTGTGCAGAGGGCACTGGTTCATGGCGTTCAGATTGATAGAGGCTTCCTCCTCACTCTGGCCACCAGACAGGAAAGTAATGCCTGTACAGGAAGAGCATGAGAGTTTAGCAATGCATTCCTGTAGACATGTGAGTGAATACCGTACAGAATTGTGTCTGTAAAGTTTGCAAATGTGTGCATGTCAAGAGTATTGTGCACATCCAGCTCACCAGGGACTGCAGGGGGCACAGTGCGGCGCAGGGCAGTCACAGTGGCCATGGCAATCTCCTGGTTGCTGAACTTGTGTGAGGAGGAGTGTCCGGGGGTAACCATGTTGGGCTTGAGCAGGGTGCCCTCCAGGTAGACATGGTGGTCGGACAGTGCCTTGTAGACGGCAGCCAAGACCTTCTCAGTGACGTACTGGCAGCGCTTCAGGTCATGGTCACCATCAGGGAGGATCTCAGGCTCCACAATGGGGACAATGCCGTGCTGAGGACAGCGGAGAGTCAAAGTGACTGTGTTAGCATGACAGGAAGCAAACTGATAGTAAGAAAGAAATAAGAACTGCAGTGGGGACAAACTGTGAGTGTTATGTATGAGTTTCTTATTGTTTCTGTGGTTTCTAAACCTGGTCCAGATTTGAAGAGGTTTTATTAAGTTTATGTTCATTAAATCACAGCAGGACTTAATAAATCAACACTTTATAAATTCCGGAGACCATCTTGACCAGAAGTAAAACAGCTACTTTCATTTCTTAATTTACTGTAAAAATAGATAAATGTAAAATATTTGATTTTTTGATATAAAGAGTCCTAATGGAATTTTAAATCACCTTGAATTATTATCTGCAACATACTGAAATTGTTGTGCAAGTATCATATCTTTATAGGTAACATATCTTTCAACAGTGCAGAAACATTTACATTAAATTGCTTCAGAGGTTTTGTAAGTTCACACTGTTTTGATAACTTATCAGCTCCACCCAATGACCCACACGGGAAGTCAGTGTCATGGTGGCAACATTAAATATAGGCCACACAAAACTAAGTTCATGACACATCAAGTGCAACTGAAGGTTTTGAGGCCACTGAAAAATCCACCAGTCTCTCGTGTCTCTTTTTTTCCCCCTCATTTTTTAATTGCTTTGTTCTTTTTTTTTTGGTCTGTGATTGTTTTGCCCCTTTTGTAGTAATTTTTCATCTTTTTGTAGTCATTTTATGTCTCTTTGTAGTCATTTTGTGTCTCTTTGTTGTTATTTTGTGTCTCTGTAGTCATTTTATGTGTCTTTGTAGTCATTTTCTGTCTGTAGTCATTTCTGTCTTTTTGTTTTCATTTTGTGTGTCTTTGTAGTCATTTTGTGTCTGTAGTCATTTTGTGTCTCTTTGTAGTCATTTTATGTGTCTTTGTAGTCATTTTGTGTCTGTAGTCATTTTGTGTCTCTGTAGTCATTTTATGTGTCTTTGTAGTCATTTTGTGTCTTTGTAGTCATTTTATGTCTTTCTGTGGTCATTTTCTGTCTTTTTGTTTTCATTTTGTGTCTCTTTGTAGTCATTTTATGTGTCTTTGTAGTCATTTTCTGTCCGTTTGTTGTCATTTTGTGTCTCTTTGAAGTAATTTTATGTCTCTTTGTGCTCATTTTCTGTCTTTCTGTTTTCATTTTGTGTCTCTTTGTAGTCATTTTATGTGTCTTTGTAGTCATTTTATGTGTCTTTGTAGTCATTTTGTGTCTCTTTGAAGTCATTTTGTGTCTCTTTGAAGTCATTTTGTGTCTTTCTGTGGTCATTTTCTGTCTTTTTGTTTTCATTTTGTGTCTCTTTGTAGTCATTTTATGTGTCTTTGTAGTCATTTTCTGTCCGTTTGTTGTCATTTTGTGTCTCTTTGAAGTAATTTTATGTCTCTTTGTGCTCATTTTCTGTCTTTCTGTTTTCATTTTGTGTCTCTTTGTAGTCATTTTATGTGTCTTTGTAGTCATTTTATGTGTCTTTGTAGTCATTTTGTGTCTCTTTGAAGTCATTTTGTGTCTCTTTGAAGTCATTTTGTGTCTCTTTGTAGTCATTTTATGTGTCTTTGTGGTCATTTTATGTCATTTTGTAGTCATTATGTGTCTCTTTGTCGTCATTAGTTTCTCTTTGTGTTCATTTTGTATCCCTTTGTGGTTATTTTGTGTCTCTTTTTGGTTATTTTCTCTTTTTGAAGTCAATTTGTGTCTCTATGTAGCCATTTTATGTCCTTTTGTGTCTTGTTGTAGTTATTTTCTGTCCTTCTGTAGTCAACTGTGTCTACTTGTGGGTCATTTTCTGTCATTTTGTAGTTGTTCATGTCTCTTTGTAGTCATTTTGCATCTCTTTCTAGTTATTTTCTGTCTTTTGTAGTCATTCTATGCCTCTTTGTGTCTATATTGAGTCTCCCCCTGGTCAGTATGTGTCTGAGTGACATTTTGCAGGTGGAGGCCACTGTCATTTTCGGCTCCCCCCAGCCCCCCTCCTCCCCAGTGGCACCCTAGGCAGCTGCATATGCGGCCTACAGGAAGATCCACCATTGTATACTTAGATTAAATACTTACCTGCTGTATTCTACTGCCCGTACGTTTTAACTACACACTGCTGATTTATGCCTTTTATTATTCTACTTCTTTTCTTATCCTGACTGTTCAATGTATTGAGCCTGTTTTTATTTTATGTTACTGTATTTTATTATTATCACTATCATTCTCAATTTCTATTTCCCTTTTTAATCGACTGTTTTTATTGTTTTAAATTGTGTCCTGTTGCTTTTAATGTCTCTGTAAAGCACTTTGAATTACCTTGTGTTGAATTGTGCTATACAAATAAACTTGCCTTGCCTTGCCTAGATCCGTCCTTGCCATGAAGCTTATAAGGTTATGTGGAAATATGTTCGTGCTCTGTCCTTTGTCTTACCATCTGGCAGATGCTGGCATAGCGGGCCAGGACATTGGCGTTCTCAATGATGGCCAGTCTTGAGGGAGTGGTGGGGGTGATCTTCAGCACACAGCGCCACTTGGCAAAGTCAGCACCATCCTTCTTGTACTGGGCGCAGCGCTCATACAGTCCATCGAGACCTGTGAAAAACGGAGAGGACACATAAGTGAGTATAAATTAGACACAGGGATTAAGAGATTTTGACTCCCTTTGTGTCTTAATCTGTTCTTCGCTCACCCTGGGTGGTTGTCTCGCCGTTGGTTCCGGCCAGGGGGACAACACCTTTGTCGACCTTGATGCCCACCACCATGCCTCTCTCTTTAAGGTACTGGGGGAAGGGCTTGCCATCGTCGGTCTTCTGGTACATGGTCTCATGGAAGAGGATGACGCCACCAATGCAAGGGCTGATGCGGTCATCAGCGGTGAAGAGGAGCTGGCGGTACAGCCTCCTGTTCTCCTCAGTGTTCTCAGCATTGATGCTCTGGAAGCGCTTGGCAACGCTGCCTGGAGGTTGTGGAGACATAAGGTAGATGAAAGCTGGATCAATCTGTGGACTTCTGCGGTGTGTATGTTTGAGTATTGGCAGACATTTGCAGAAAAGTGTCTCTTCAGTTCTGAAACAATGTACATAGTCATAAACTAACTGTGTTCATGATTATCTTTAACAGATTTCGAATAACTTCCTTATCACGTCCACACATGCCAGCTATGTTGCGACATTTATAGACTGCTGGCAGAAAGTTCACTGAGTCAATCTGTAACTCTTGGCTGTCCAAAATGACTAATTGAGGATTTTTAAAACTCTAAAAAGTATGTTGTCTTAAAATTCCTTACCAGTGGACTCATCTGCGGCGAGGATTCCCTTGCCGGGAGCGACGATCCTCTGAGCAATATCACTGAGCTCCTTCTTCTGCTCAGGAGTGAGGAAGGGGTATGCGTGAGGCATCCTGACTCTAGGAGGAAGCCAAAGGATAAGGTAATTAGGAAATATAAAATACAAAATAGAATATAAAAATATTTCATTTGGCAAGACACAGAGCTAAAATTAGGCAGAACTCTAAGTTGAAAAGTTCAACAGAATTCAAGCTGCAAAGATTGACATTTGGGACTGTGGTTTCTCTTGTAGATGTGTGAGAAAGTGCGAAACATTTGATTGACTGCAGGAAGTGGTGAAACAAGAGTCTAACTACGTGGTTGCGCGTTTTAAAGTCTGTCTCCTGTCATTTTAAAAGTCAGGCCAGCTGGCATCCCGACCGTGTGACTATACAGTTGTTACAGCCAAAACTGTCTCAGTGCCATATGGCACTTTATGTGCTGAGATTACACACTACTCCTCAGGCACAACACGCAGTCGCACAGGGGATCCAGTGTCAGAGAGCCCTCCGCCCTCCTCTGCCCCGCCCTTCACTTATCTGACCACCCTTGAAAGAAAAAAAAAAAAAAAAGACAAGCACGCAGATGACGGATTCCATTTTCTAGCCTCTTATCCCTGACCTTTCCCTTCCCCTTCCCTCCCCATTCCTCCCTCCATGCTCTCCTATCTCATACCTCCTCTACACACACCCCCTTCACTTCCCCCTGTCTGTGCCTCCTCTATCAACTGGCAGGACTAAATATACACAGTGGACAGTGTAAAGCACTATAGCTCAGCAAGAAGCCATTTCATAAAAGAGAATCGTGCAGCTTTGCACTGCTTTGTTCAGAAGGCATGCAATCTACAGGAACATTACAAACCACACAGCCTGGGCAAATATGGACATTTTTAAATAGCAGCTTACCCAGACTAGTGAGTCACAACCAACCCCACAAAAAACATGCAGTGGAAACTTTTCATCAGATTAACAGGAATGTGGCAACAACCAGTGATGCACTCAAGACACATGAGTTCAACTGCTCAGTAAGGACAATTAGTTGGTCATGTAACAAAGCTATATGTTAAAATACATGATGCAGAGATAGAGCAGTGAATGTGTTACAAAAGAGATACTACAGTCTGTTTCAGTGGTTAGTTGTCAAGAGTTAAATAAGAGGCCCTGTGTGTGTCTGTGGGTTAAATGTGACACACAGATAGCTCTACTTTTCAAGTAACCACAAAGTTGCATGAGCTAGAACATTTGGTGAAACGTAACATCTCTAGCATGTGGTAAAGGTCTGCACAAGAATGCACAACAGGCAGCACAAGAAAGCCAATTATTGCAATGCAGTCATCTCATAGATGTAGTGAAATTTCCTGTTCTTTTACCTTTGAGGTGAGGAGGAGAGCTGAGAGAGAAGAGAGAGGGAGGGAGAAGATCCGGCCTTCGTCTGCGACACCCCTTCCAGCCCGCTGGCCCTTGTATTTATCCTCCCATTGTGACCCCTCACATTTTAGCTTCCCAGCTATAAAAAGAACTGGACGCAACCAGAGATGGCTTGTGACATTCAGAGAGACTGGGGCTGGAGTAACATGGTGGTGAGCAGCTAGTGAAAGGGCAAAGAGTGTTTCAGTGAATGGCAGGGAAAGCGACAGAGTCAGGATCAGTTAGAGTGGAAAGAGTAGGGGAGAGACGAGTAGAAATATCACGTGAAGGTATAGCATGACTAGGCAGGCAGATGGGGAGGGGGAAATATTATAAAAAGTATTTTTTTTAAAATGACATTGGGGAATTATTCTCATTTGGATGCGTTCCCTACATTGTCCTCTGCACCCTGTGCATTCTGGTTTGGGGCATTTTTAAGATTGTTTGTTGCATACATAAATAATTTCATGCACTATTCAAGTGCAGCATGATCAAAATTTGCTGTCTCAAACTGAGAGGAGCATCTCAGCACACAAAGGTCATTCAAAAGGGTATATGGAGGAAGATTACTTATATGCAGTGTGCACTTATAGCACACACAGACACACATGCACACTCACACGGAGGCTTAAAGAGCATGTGACAACATCACTAACCTGCCCGTAGAAATCAGATCCAGACACAGCAACTTGGTGCGATGATCCTTGACCTTTTTGTGACCTTTCTCGATGGTCTGTACTCGTCAGAAAAGGGTCAGCAGGTGAGCTTAATGGCAAAGGTTCGTATCTGTTTCATTTTCTCACTCGTGTAGGTTGCCAGAAAGCACAAGTCAGATGCACCAATGAGACGAGCAGAGCACTGGGCTTTGTGTATCACTGACAATCGAGAAAACGCTTTATTTGTGGTGAGAGGTGGCAGGAAAAGAAGGGTCATTTCCTGTACAGAGGTCGTGGGCTGAAACAGATAACATGCAAAGTTGCAGAAAAGGCACAGACTAAGCAGGGTCACTTGGCTTATCATCAAAAAGCAGATGGGGTTCAGAAAATATGAGGGTTTTTTTTGATGAAGTCATGAACAAAGTCATGCTGAATATTTCATTTTATTCTCTGTCACACACAGAGGAAGACAGCAGTGATGCTCTTGCTATTCATGACATAATTAAACAAACTCTATATCCAATCAGACCAATTTTAACCGGCCCTCGGCTTGACTTTCAAAATATACCATATGTGGCCCTTTACACAATAATGGTTAATCGAGCAAGATCACTTTACATTTTAACCCTTCACCTCACAATGATAGGACTGTCATACAGTTTGTAGGCAGGCATCACATAGTAATAGTTCATTAAAAGATAAAAGTGGTTGCATTTGTCTCACTTTTTTTTTTTTTTTTTAACCCATTTGATGCGAGAATCAGTTGGCCCCCAGGTACTTTCACCTTGTTTTATCTGGGCCCCATTCAAAAAAGTTTGGACACCCCTGCCTTAGACAGTGAAATAACCATAGCACCTGCAATCATTTTTCTATTTCAAAAATCATATATAAACGGACAACAGCAAGTCAGAATGCCTCAACCAAAATTCAGGGACCGCTAAAAGGAAAAGTCAGAGTACAGAGAGAACACGACAATGAAAGGAGCAGAGAGGCGATGTACACATGTGAGGAAGTAGCAAGTACTAGAGGCAGAGCTGAAGGCGAGAAGTGAGGCAGACTATTGTTAGCAAACAAAACCTAAAGCTACAGTGAAGACAGAAGTATCATATTAGAGGACCTGAGGCACCCATTGGTACCAACCATGTTAAGCTATCTTGTCAGAGACGGGGCCAAATAAAGCTTCAAATTTAAACTAAATTTTGATGAGAGTAAAAGGAACATTGTCTTGAAATTACATAACTTGTGCTTGACTGGAAAACTGAGAGTTGACAACTGTATACTCTTTACACTATTTTAGTTCAGCACACAATTTGACCACTATATGATTAAAGTAGCATCAAGATTAAATGAATAAATGAAGAAAAAGTATTAGGCCTATTTGCTCACTCATGATTTGCTCATATGATTTAAGATGATGCAGTCATTTCTTCAATCAGTATTTGATTTGGTTTTTCTCTAATCATTCATTGGAAGGCATTTTTTCAGCCCAGGACACACATGCGAGTACCTCTGCTTTTTAAAATTAAAGGTCTTAACACAGAGTAGATACTAAATACACAGAGAAATATGATTTACTGGATTATAAACACAGGACACAATTTTGTGTTTGGGTCCCGCTGATCCCAAATAGCTAGGAGAAATCAAAAATGTGTACCAAACAAAAGCTCATGTTAATTAAGGTTAGTTAGTTAGTCACCACAATAAAATATTGGTATTGTCTTTTTCTGCAAACCAAAGATAGGTTAACTCGTTTCATACTGATCATATCAACATTTCTAAAGGGATGTAGTTTATATGTATATGAGGTGAGATTCTTATCACTAAGAGGAGAGAAACCTGGATGGTGTGACACCTAGTAGGTGAGACACTTGCTTAGCAACAGACCACTGTTAGGTGAGTATTTTTAACCCTAACCAAGTGGCCTTTGTGCTTAAACCTAAGCCTGCATTAACCACAGCGGTGTCACGACATAAAAATGAACGCAGAAATGTCAACGTTCAACATATCTGCTCCATATGAAACCTACAAATGTAACATATTTGTGATTTGAGGAAATGTACAATACAAACATTTCTTCTGGCGATGGGGTTGACTCCTCTACAAGCTGGTGGTGCCTGCCTCTTATCAACTGGTACACAGGCTCATAAATGGGATGAGACAGAGCAGAGGAAGTCAAGCAAAAAGGAGAAATGGACCTTTTCTATTTTTAGTTTTCTTTTCATGAGACAGCACATTTAAACAGTGCTTTCATGTGTGTTCAGTTACCTATGGTGAAGTTGGGCCAGATAATGAATTCAAATGTATTTTTGATATGAAATTGAGCTTCCTCTTTCCCCAGTCGGTCTGGGAAGGAGACGAGAGACATCAACAATACTGCCAAGGAAAAAAGGAACCATTTTAATATGTCAAGGAAAGCAAGCAGTTTGTGCCTTAACGCACACAGCTGAATGCTCAAGAGGCCTGTTTGTTGCTGCTGCTGTGGATACGGTCACAACTTTGAAGTGATGAAATAATGAGCCCAATTCAGCCCAATGAGAACACTTTCATGAAAAAAAAAACACAACCAGTATCTAACAGGCACTTCCTTTTTTTTCTGCAAGGAATTCAGCACCATACCTACCAAGAACTGTGAGTTGTTTTATTTCATTATTGATCGTTATAATTTTTTTTTTAAACAGACAACAAACAATTAAACAACACCTATGCTTTGTGCACCCAAGCGACAACAGCTCAAATAAAACAGAAAGTGTTGCAACTCCTCCTACATAAGAGTTCCTCTAACTGGCTGCCTTAGCACTGAGCCGTCACCTTTTGATTTCTGCATTTTGCTTTCGACAACCCCCTCCTTGACAGTTTCTGTTGTGGAAATAGTTAAGTGGGTCGCCAGAAAGCACAAAAGTTGCCAAATACAAGCGTATGAGCTCAGAGGATACATCACCCTTGTAGTACTTTTCATGGGAGTAACACAATGGACTGGATAATTATTACTGCAGTATTCTTGTCAGGTAAGAAAATTTAAACCTCCTGTTTTTGCCTCTTTATTAATATTTGTGCCAGCAGTAAAAATAAGATCCTGTCATTCCATTTAATGACATTTTCTGACTTATTTGTGTTCCTATAATGGCATCCTGGAAGCATACTATTATCAGTTATTACACCAGGTCTCAAAAATTATTAACTGTCATAACAATATGTACAAAAATTAAGATGATCAATGCCACATTTGTATTTCATCCTCTGTGAATTAAACTATCTGTGTCATCAACATTATGGCTTTGTACAATTACAATTACATTACAAGTATAGTGCAAAAAAAAAAAAAAAAATTGAGTCAGACTTATGTCAGATGATTTTTGACCTTCTAAACCTGCCATATTGTCACTGCATCTGTTACTGTAATGCCATTAAAAGTTTGCACAGAGTGGATGTTTGCAAGAATTGTTTCACTGCAACAAATAGATCACACCTGAAATAGTCCAATTAGGTGTATGACAGACTTAAAAATAAACACATGACATTTTGTCAGGGCCCTGCACGCACCAAATTTGGTCAACATTGGCCTCAATTCAAAATGGCGCAAAGGTGGGTGTGACTGACAGACTTTTATCGAGGCATGAAATCCAACACAAATGAATTTTTGCTTCTCAGTCTCACGGTTTAACACCTCTCACCACTCACCACTCACCTCAAACTAAATGCTAGTTCCTTGTCTTGTGGCCACCTGTGTAACTGAATGTGAGATCCTAAATTATAATCCATCACTGTGTTCATTCATTATGTATATCTGCTTAGTGAGTGCTGGGTTACAGGGTGACTGGAGGCGTTGGTCACTCTAGACAGGTCAACAGTCTAACATCCTAAATCGTTATTATGCATTAATTAAAACTTACCATAAACAGCCTGCAATGGATGCGACTCAACTCTACATAGGTGTGTTTACCAACTCACATCCTATTCATCTCTGACACTTGTTCTCAGCAGGTGGTGAGAACTGCAGCCACCTTAGTGATATTATCTGCTGCTGGTGGTTTAGTTTATTTCAGAATGTATTTAGTGACGCACAATCAAGAAATGGAGACACTTCCCCACCTAAAGCTCTACTAGCCATGAGAAAAAGGAGAACCTGAGCGTGTTAGTCTATATATATATATATATAAATATATATATACATACAGGGTACCAAAATTCAGGAATATCTACCGGAAGTGTCAGGCCAGTGTCAGCCTGCGGTTCAACAGATCTAATAAGAGGAAGCTGTTATCTGCTCCCACCTCTTGTAACTTTGAGGAACTATGAGGAAACATTTTTTTCAAGCAAGTCAGTGTTTGTGTCTCACTGACCATTTTTAGAAAATCTCTATGGCCAAAAAAGGGAAAAAAAAAAAGGAAGGAAGGCTTTAAGGAAGAAAATCACTCATCGTCAGAAAACCCCACGCAAATTTCTGCTGTAAAAATTCCATGTCTCTCCTCCTTATCCTTCCGCCTCTAATGTCATTTGCCAGAATCTACCACAGCGCACTGAAAACAACCAGTCAGAGCCGAGAAGTCTCTAACGCAGCTGTCAGTTATATCAATCACTGCATGTGGACTGCAGTTAAACTGTCAAACTAGGCAAAACTGATCAATTATGAATCACGATTCTGTCACTGCATTGTATATTTCTCACCTCAAATGTTCTCAGAAACAAATTTTAGTGTACTGTTTAGTTATTAAATGAGAAAGTTGGTGACCCAGCTGCCATGCTGGAAACAGTTGACCAAAGTACCAACAAGCACCGCCCACCAGTCGGAGTAAACTTTATCATTTTACAGCTAACAGTACACCATAATATGTTGAAAACATTTGAGGTGAGAAATAGGCAATGCAGTAATCATGATTCATATTCAATCAGTGCTGCCTAGTTTGACTGTTTGACCGCGGTTCATGAGCAGCAATTGACATGATTGACCAACCCGGTCTCACTCAGAACTAATCAAATACTGACACTTGATCACAAGCATTCGGCATCAAATATCAACGCCCAGAGGTACCCTTCAGCAGCCTGTTTTTGTGCGTGGTTTTTTTTTTGGCTTTTGCCTTTAATTAATTGGGCAGTTTAAGCACATGTAGCAACAGGCTAGAATCAAGCCTGCGGCCACTGCGGCAAGAACATGGCCTTGGCAGCATTTTTTGTCATTCTGAGCATCTCCTGTAGTTTAAAGAGCAAGAGAGTCAGCATAGTGTGAGTGGGAGGTGGTGGATGGGTCAGTGGGAGAGATGGGATGGGAGAGGTCACCGTTGACTGAAACAAAAAGTAAATCGAGTCATTTTAATACCATCATAGTGTGCCTGTGCCATAGACTGTAAAAATAATGACTTCACCCAGTGGTTTATAGACTCCCATTCTGAAGCCTCAAGTTTGGCATTTCAGCCGTCACCATCTTGATTTTTTGAGCCCACTCACTCCGAAGTCATCAAAATCCAGGGCTTGGGCAGTGACTTGCGGCGTCAGACACTGACAAAAAAGGCCATCCCTTAACATTGGCATGATATGCAATTAACTATAACGGCGCCTGGTGGCGTCAGGGGGAAACACAGCAGGACAAGGATGAAAGTTAAGGTGGCGAAAGTCCAAGTAGGGCAGCCAAGATGGGTGGTGGATGGATCTAACAAACACCAACTTTCACCAAGGAGAGTGGTGTTCATGTCCCATAAGACTCTAAAGCCAAACTGCTTTTTCCCCCCCAAAACGTAACCACGTGCATTTGTTGTTGAAGGAGAAAAAACAATAATTTGCAGTGTTGTACCAATGTGGTGCTTTTATTTTGAAAGAGACTGTATGTAAACGTTAAATTTCCTGAGGAAACTGAAGTGTATCTTGAAAGAAGACAATGCATGTAATCAATCAATCAATCAATCAATCAATTATATTTATAAAGCCCAATATCACAAATCACAATTTGCCTCACAGGGCTTTACAGCATAAGACATCCCTCTGTCCTTTGGACCCTCGCAGCAGATAAGGAAAAACTCCCCCAAAAAAACCTTTAACGGGGAAAAAATGGTAGAAACCTCAGGAAGAGCAACTGAGGAGGGATCCCTCTTCCAGGACGGACAGACGTACAATAGATGTCATACAGAAGAGATCAACATGATAAATTAACAGTAATCTGTATGACACAATGAGACATAAAGAGAGACAGAGATAGGCAGAACTTGACAGTGTCCCAGAACGTCAACAACCAAAGCACCCAGGGTGCCTTGCATGTTGTATGTGGATGTGGAAAGTCCATGACCAAGCACGTCAACATGTGTACAAGGTCAGAGTGAGAATGTGTTGGTTTTTTGGAGCCAGAGGTGATCATATTTGGCCGAGAGGTTGGACATTAGCTATAGAGACTAAAAATGTTTGTTGTACCAGGCTGTAAACATGTTGAATTCTGCTGTAAACATGGGGGTCTATGGGGACCGAATAGCTTCTGGAGTTAGCCTTAAGTTTCCATTCGAGGAACTGCAGTTTTTGGTACTTCCGTGTTTGCGTCATTGTTCAGCCCTGGAGGCTGCGATTGGCTAGTATGTGTAGCATGCTATGCTACTGAAGTATGTCACGTGATGGTACATTACATTGGTAAGAAATGTAGTTAATTTAGGTCAAACCATGATGCTTTTTTCTAAACCTCGTTTTTGTTGCCTAATCCTATGGAAGTGAACCTAAAAATGAACTGTTTTGTCAATGCTGGAAGTATATTTTGTAAAGAGACTGTATGCATACAACAAGCAGAAACTGTACCTTTGCTGCCAAAACTGAAGTTTATTTTGAAAAGACACAAAGCATGAAACAAGTGTAAATTGGCACGCCCAGCTCAACTGGTCATTATTATGTCATTATTAATATCACTAATTGTTAAGGGCCTTTATGTTTAGAATTTGAAAATTTCTAGTTTTAGCGCCCCCTTGTGGTATTATCATAAAAGATGCTGTGGCAGACATTAATTCACAGCACTAGACCCTTTGAATTAACTAAGAGCAGCACATAGAGAATACATTTTCCAACAAAATCAAACACGTGTCATGTAGAATCATTTTAAAGTTGCAATAACAGTCTGCACAGAGTGGGGTTAAATCAGATGATCAGATTAAAATAGTGGGGTTTTTCTTCTTCATTCCTCAGTGTTAAAAACCACACTTGGTTTCAATATCGATCCCAAGGCTTGGAAGGTCTTGTCTAACCCCGCTGAAGGATTTGGATACCAGGTGGTGCAGAGACCATCCAGGTAAGTCAAAGCATGGATGTTTGAACATTTTCAGTCATGTGTGTCTCACTCTAATATCTGATAAAGCACGTAGCATTTATTGTCATGTAGGAAATAAAATGTGTGTCTCATTTGGCTCTTTTCTATATTTGTCTGGTTGTATTTCGTCAGCTTGCTGGTCAGTGCTCCTCTTTACCAGTATTCACAAGACGGAAGGGGACAGATATATGCATGCTCCACCGACAGCTGCCGTGAAATACCAGTTTCATGTAAGCAATTTCTCATTTCCAAATGCTTCATATACATTAAACTAAACAAGTAATAATTCTGATAACCAGTCATCATTGAAAGAAATTACAAGCATGAGGGGCTTGGTTAAGAACTTCTTAAGACCAATGTTCAAGAAGATCTTATGTGGACTACCTTATAGATTTAGTTTCAGGATAATTCTAGAAAAGATACTGAGATAGCTTTTCTCAAAGTATCTTTTGTGTGTTGACTTTAGTAGTTAACAGATGAAGTAAAGCAAGAACAAGTATTTGTTGTTGTTCCCACTACAATTACGTTTGTTTCTGCATATTTTAAGGGTATTTTCACACTTGGTCCTTACCAGCCCTCTAAGCAGTGACTCAGCATTTTTTGCGTATATGTGAACATGCCGAAAGAACTGGTTGGCTTCAAGTCTGCAGTGTGGTTTGCTTAATCTGTGCACTGTGAACACAAGGCGCTCCAGGTTCGCTTTGCTCTTTGCCATTGTATTCAGCCCTCTAGACCACATGCTGTTGCACTGGGACGCTTGGAAAAACAGACGAAACCACATTGGCTTATTTCGTCTGTTTGTTCAGGCAGGATGCAGGACGAGGAGTAGGTTGGTCCACAGAAGATACTGCATGTCTCCAGATGTGGAATGTAGAATACAGTCTACAGCACAGAAATGCTAAGGTTCTCCTCTTATTTTAAGTTCATCTGAAAGTATGGGGCGTCATTACCGCACTGCACTGACACACTGAAGTAAAAACAAAATTATGTGGGCTATAGTGTGAACAGAGAGAGAACTGAGGCCCCATCGTGCTGACGTTGACCAGAAAGAGAACTGAGTCCTCTTTCAAATGAACTGACAATATGAACACAAAAAGGCCTGAGTCCCTTTTCTGTTGGTCCACTTCTTGGACCAACAGTAAACACAGTTTGTCGCTGCATCTACAAATGCAAGTCTAGACTCTACCATGCAGAGTGAAGGCTATATCAACAGCATCCAGAAACACTGCCAACTTCTCTGAACCTGAGCTCATCTGAGATGGCCTGACACAAAGTGGAACAGTGTGCTGTGGTCTGACGAGTCCACATTTCAAATTGTTTTTGGAAGTCATGGACATCTTGTCCTCTGGAATAAAGAGGAAAAGAGCTGTCTAAGTTGTTACCAGCTCAAAATTCAAAGCCAGCATCTGTGATGGTATGGAGGTTTGTTAGTGCTCATGGCATCATGGGTAACCTGCACATTTGTGAAGGCAACGTGAATACAGAAAGGAACATACAGGTTTTGGAGCATCATATGCTGCCATCCAGACGGCGTCTTTTTTAGGGATGTCCCCGCTCATTACAGCAGGACAAGGCTGAGCCTCATTCTCCATGTGCTACAACAGCCCGGCTTCATAGAAAAAGAGTGCAGATACTAGACCGGCCTGCCTGCAGTCCAGACCTTATGCTTTACACAGCGTCCCAACTTTTTTGGAATTGGAGTTATAGTCATCAGACAACATAAGGAAGTATAAAGAGGTATATTACTGGCGGGAGCTTGTTTGTAGTGGTCACTGAGACTGTTGTTGTGTTGCTATCACAAATTGTCTTGAATCAGTTTTTTGAACCTGACTGACAAATGTTTTCACCGCAGTGCCAGATTTTGCCGTAAACATGTCTCTTGGTTTGACAATGATAAGCAATCCCTCGACACAGAACACCGTGGTGAGCCATTAAACTGCAAATATTCACAATTCACTTCAACTTTTCTTTGTCTTTCTGGTGAAATCTCTTTCTTGCTGCCTTACATCAAACACACAGTAAAGACAGCAACATATTATTTACTGATCAGGACTGTCTCGTTTCAGGCATGTGGTCCAACCATCCCAATGGACTGCAAAAGTATCACCATGTACAGTGGTGCGTGCTTGCAGATAGACAGTTCGAACAGAATGATAGGTGGTCTTATACCTTCTTATAATAAAGGTAACACACACACACACACACACACACACACACACACACTCTTTTCTTGAGTGGTGAGCCTTTAATTCATCCCTCTTCATATAAACAGCTAACTGGACCATTTTAAAGCATTTTGGAACAAAAATCTTAGGCTAGTAGTTCTCAAAGTTTCGATGACTGAGTCATGATGATGTCCAAGTTTGATGTCGTAATGCAAACATGTGAGGCCCCATTGCAGCTAACTATGACTTAGACCCTTTCCTGCAGCACAGAGCAGGCGAACTTTAACATCTTTCATACTGGGGACTGAGGACACTAATCATTTCAAACGCATGACGACATTTAACAGACCACTTGTATGAATATCTCTCTTGGTTTGAAGTGAAAAACAGATTGCTGTGCTCACTGTTGGTTTTCCTTAGGAATGTCATAACAACATGAGAAAGAAAAAACATGAATATCTGTATTTGAAATGGGTGCAGGAGGGTATGGGGCGAGTTTAGCTCGCTAGTAGTTCTGAAGTAGGTCATCATGGAATGATCTTGTGTCTTCGCGAAAAGGTAGCTGGTTTTTCGGACCACCATTACAGATATTAACTCAATCATCAAGAGATAGACAGCGGAGTCAGAGGGACTTGAGGTGGCTCCAGCCTCCCTTCTCTCTCACACACACACTCACACACAGTACCTTATTGGAGTCTGGTCATCATGACTCAATGCGTCACAGCTGACTCACGAGACATCATGTGCAGTAACGCAACATGAAGGAAACAGCATGGACATATTCATGAACAATCTGCGTTAACCATGCACTCCCACACTTTTACACCAACTACCTCAGCTTTGACTTATATGTTATTTATAAGCAACCCGACTTATATCATCCATACTAGTCACTTGTTGTTTTTTTGCATCTTCCTGTTGTGTAGTTTTATATTTGCACTATATTTGATTTCATATTTGCTATACATTTGGTTTTCTGCTAATGTTATTTTAGTCCATGTACATTGCACTCTTTTTATCTGCAGCCCTTCGGCTTTGTATTGCAACTGCCGCACAGCAATTTCACATGGGATAAATAAAGATCTTATCATATCTTATCTTATCTTGTCTTATGTCATTCAAAGAAGCAAATGCAAATACTGAGACAAAAAAGTTTATAGTTTAGTTTACAGTTTGTATTCTACAGGTATAATTTAACACAATGCCGCCGTCATATGATCAGCTTGCACCTCCTACAACGAAATAGTTATATATAAATAATACTACGTGTTGTGGTCTCTCAAATGATGCAGGTACACTGGAAGAGTGCAAGGGGACGTTGTATTACATTTTCTGTGTTCTGTTTGCTGCATTTTTGGGACGTGAAATGTGTGAAAAAAATGCTTGAACTAACTTATAAGTGGCTTGAAATCTCTTTGACAGAGTGCCGATCAGCAGACATTGCGTTCCTGTTGGACGGTTCAGGCAGCGTATCCAGACAGGATTTTTACACAATGAAGACTTTCGTGAAAAATCTGGTCCGCTCACTCCTGCCATTAGATACAAAGGTAATGTTATGTTTACACTGCCAGTTTGTTCATAGCACAGACTCTGAGAACTCATTTCTGGTGCAATGTTGACTGAAAGGGCTAATTTCACAATCCTTTATCATGTGACAGTTACATTTACAAATTTAAGAGTTGATGTTTAAATCACTAACAGACTGTTGAATTTGACTGTGCTGCATTTTTCTTTTTCTCCTATTTTTGCAGTTTGCTATTGCCCAGTTCTCCGAAGATCCCCGAGTAGAATATTACTTTGATGATTTTTCCTCTGGAGCTAAATCATGGCAACAAAAAGTTGATGACATTCAGCAACTACGGTCAACAACTTACACAGCTAAAGCCATCAAGTTTGTGGTGTAAGTGCTGTCATCCTGCTGACATGAAGAAGTTCTTAGGAATTCCTTATTTAAGTTAAATGCCAAAATGTACTGCATCTGTCAAAACGGGGCAAGGTGAATTTTAGTGAATTTTTCTGCATTAAGTTTTGCCTTTTCTCTATCACTTTATGATGTGAACATCTTTAACTGTATCTAAAAAAGTGCCCTACTACTTTCATGTATTTGTTGGAGTTGACAAATGCACGTTCTAGCAACCAAAAAAACCCCAAACAAAAACACTATTTATTGATTAAGATTACAGATTTCACTGGGTTTGAACATTGTTGGAAACATTTAGGATAATGTAATGTAATGACACCATACCATACCATACCATACCATACCAATTTATTTATATAGCACATTTAAAACAACAGAGCTGAGACCAAAGTGCTTTACAAGTAAAAGAAAAAACAGGTAACAACGCACAATCACAACTCATAAATAAAAAAAGACAAACACAGCGTCACATGAAGAACACCAATCACTCAGGCTGTGCTTGAAAAAGCCAAAGAATAAAAATGTGTCTTGAGGCGTGATTTAAACAACTGCAGAGTGGGGGCTTGCCTAACATGCAGAGGCAGCTCGTTCCAAAGTTTTGGAGCTGCCACTGTGAAAGCCCGATTTCCCCTGAGCTTCAGTCTGGATTTAGGGACAGCTAGGAGAAGCTGATCGGAGGACCTGAGGGACCTTGGAGGGACATAGGGTTGCAGCAGGTTGTAGAGGTAGATGGGTGCCAAGCCGTTAAGGCACTTGAAAGCAAACAGCAGAATTTTGAAATCAATCCTATGGCGCACAGGAAGCCAATGGAGGGAGGCAAGTACGGGACTAATGTGCTCTTGCTTACGTTTACCAGTTAGCAGATGAGCAGCGGCGTTCTGGACTAACTGTAAGCGAGAGATGGAGGCCTGAACGTGATAGAAAAGATTTAACCTTGGACAGCCTCCTGAGCTGGAAGAAGCTCTTTCGCACTACATCATTTACAGTATCTGTTTGTCCATCTTATAAGTAGTATATAAGTAGAAGTATATATCATGAGTTTAGTCGTGTTTGGACATTTTAATGTGGAAATGTTACATATCATATCCTTAAAGCAGCTATATGTAGAAGCATTTTGGCTTCTCAAAAGCTTCATTTCTTAGTATCATCAAGGTCTTAGGACTTTTCTGAACAAGTTTGAGGTGGGTCTGATTAACCTGCTAGAAGGAGGACATTAAAATATAAATGTTGTTATTTCCTGTTGCAAGTAAGGGGCACTATGAATAGGATTCAAACTTCCTCTGTTGAGGTGTTTAGGCCATGACTGTCATCATTTGTGTGAGACAGATAAGAAGGAGAGATATGACTATGTGGAGTGAAGTTTTTACAGGTTTTGTTGTCATGTCAAAACATTGAAATTCGCCAACCCCCTATTGACGAAAACTCACAGTTTTGACAATAAAGCGTCATCAAGGTCTTATGGCAGTTTTGGCCAAATTCAAAGTGGATCTGGTCAATTTTGTGGAAGATGTACATCAAAGTATAAAACATGACATTTCCTGTTGTCGGTAGTGGGCGCTATAAATATAACTAATGATTAGCATGTAGATGTGTTCAGGGCGGGACTGCCATCAATCCTGTAAAGTCTGGGGAAGATTGGACCATGTATGCTGGAGTTACAAACCACATCCTGTTTGGTGACAAAACATAGAAGTTTGACACCTTACCAAGGCTACATGGTTCGATGAAAACTCAAGCTTTGAACAACTTTTGATGTCCAATGTCTTGAGATGGTACACGCCAAATTTGAAGTTGATCGGATCAAATCTGTTGGAGGAGTTGATTAACGTACGACCCCTGGAAATGTCAAAATATGCATAAAATTCCACATAAAATTCAAAAGTGGCTGACTTCCTGTTGGGTTTAGGGTATGGCTCCAAGAGACTATTTTGTACGTCTTAGGGTGTTACATGTGCCTAACCAGTTTCATGTATGTCGGCGAAACCAGCTTCGGGGGCTGCTTTGTCAAAATACTGTAGGGGGCACTACTGAGCCATTCTGAGACCCCCCAAGATATGAAATTGTTCACCAGATGTGATGTGTGTGCAAAGTTTCATGAGTTTTTGAATATGTTTAGCCCCTCAAAAATGCGATTCATTTGAAGTAAGAAGAATAATTTCAATAGGGTCCTCGCACCGGGTCCATGTCATTGGTTCGACATCCCATTGGTTCAACATCCCATTAGTCCGACTGTCCGCGGTGCTGAACGGCTCGCGGCGGGCGTATGGTGCGCCGCGACCGGCTTGAGGCGGAGCAGGCTCACGGCTTATGAGTTTGTCACTTTCTTTTTCATTTTAACCCACACCATGATCTTTTCCTGACCCTAACCAAATGGTTTTTGTGCCTAAACCTAACCAGACCTTAACCACAGGGCATCGTGATGATTTCAGAACGGACTTCGGAACAATGAGTTTAATATGGTCGGAACAATGGGATGTCAAACCAATGGGCTGTCGAACCAATGAGCAGTTCCCCTCGCACCGCATAGTGCTTGGGCCCTAATTACATATATAATTACATATAAGCCAGTTTTCTTGAATTATGGTATACTAGGCACCCCAGCAAAACATCTATTCACTGTGAAAAGTCAGACTATTAATCATGTGATATGATAAAATGCATTACAAAAAGGTGTACTGAAATCTTTCAGCCTTTTTTTGTGACAGACAAAATATTTTCACGTCAACAAGAGGTTCCAGATCTAACGTGAAGAAGGTCTTGATAGTCATTACTGATGGAGCATCTCATGACCGGAATTTATTGGCATCTTCAGCAGCCTTAGCTGAGAGGGAAAAGATTGTTCGATTTGCTATTGGAGTAAGTTCTACTCAGTAAATTCAAGACCCTAATTAACTCTGTTGCACAGCACAACATGTCATGTCACTTGTTTTTAACATCTTCAGGTGGGAGATGCATTTGACAAACCTGAAGCAAAAAATGAACTGAACACCATTGCATCATCTCCCAAAGACAACCACGTGTTTCAAGTGGAGAACTTTGACGCTCTCGAACAAATACGACAGAGTTTGCAGGCCAAAATCTTCTCTATTGAAGGTATAGTTGTCTACATTAAAAAAACAATTATTGCCAAATATTACACACATCACATGTCAACCTGCAAACAAGCATGATTTTTGTGTGGATCAGTTTGCTTTAATTGAGTCTGATTTGTAATTTAGCTATATAAAAGTCCTTATTGGTTACAGGATCGCAAACAGGTGGAGAGTCACTGAAAATGGAAATGGCTCAAGAGGGATTCAGTGTAGCTTATGTGCCTGAGGTAAAAAACAAAACAAAACAAAACAAAACAAAAACAAAAACAAAAAAAATGACACAAACACCTTTTGTTGATGGAAAATTCAGATGTATTTGTAATGTATGCAGCACACATTTTCTTTGGACAATCTCTTATGACACACATGAGTATTTATTTTAATCACCTCCTTCTGTGTACGTGTAACAAAATGAATCAGTTTAATTCAAAATCCGTTTGAATTAAAGGGAATTCAGATGGCTGTGGTTGGTGCTAATGTGTGGAAGGGAGGCTTCCTGCAGTACTCACTCACAGGCCGGAAGATCATCTCCTTTGAGCCGAGTATAGACGTTGATAGTTATCTGGGTAAGGATATAAATACAAATGTGAAATGTACATCACAGACTTGCATCTTTTCTCTTCTCTCTGAATTCTAAAGTTATTATATACTGTTTATTGTGTATTATTTTATTTTTATATGTGTTTTATGTTATACTTGAAATGCCTAAAAAGAGTGTCAGTCAGATAAAGTCAGAGTACAAATCATGATGTTTTCACAAAAGTTTTGAAAGAGCAATGTGTAGGATTTAGTGGCATCTAGTGGTGAGGACTGCACACTGCAACCAGCTGAAACTTTTTTCCAAATGCCAAGCATGAACTCCCAGTTAGGATTCCTCCAGTGTTTGCTGTTTAGAAGATTTTTACCAGGAGCCGGATAATTGTAGAGGTCTCTTCCTCTCCAAAGCAAACGGATCAGGTGATTAAAACCAGTAAAAACACTGAATAAAGTAGTTTCACATTAAAAAAATCGGTGTTATTGTGATGCTGCTCATCGCAGAGGAGCGGCTAACAACAGTCATGAATGGCCCTACCTGGGGCCAATGTTTGTTTTGTCCATTCTGGGCAACTGTAGAAACACGGCATTGCAAAATGGCAATCTCTTGGCCGAGGACCTGCTCCCTTTGTCAAGCAGGTATAGCTGCAGCTGGGGGCAGCTGCATGTCCCGCCCACTAGTTACATGACTTGCCCACCACATCCACACGTCAGTCCATGATCAGCCCCCTTCGCCCCTTGGCTCAGAAGCGAAAGCCCTGAAGAAAGTGCTAAGTTAGCGTTTATCTAGCAATGAAGTATTAGGTTAAAAAAGAGATGGTTATTATTAGAATTAATAATGATAATAATAACTAACTTAAATCTGCAAAACTAGACAGTTTGCTCCGAGTTGACTTTTAACTGATGGGCTCTAATTTTAGGTTACTCCATGGCAGTTGCTAAAACAAGGCAAGGCACACTGACAATTGCTGGTGCTCCAAGATATCGTCACAAAGGATCTGTGGTGGTACTTACCCATCAATGGTATCGCCAAAATATCGAACCCTCTCAATATCAGGTGTGCATTTACTATTAAGGACAATGTAAAGCATGTTTCTTTTTTAAAACATTAAAAGTTTGCTTCTTTTATGTTATTATTTTTATTGATCATTTGTTTACACAGTCTCAGAGTGGTGAATATTTTGGGGCTGCTGTTTGTGCCATGGATGTGGATCGTGACGAATTCAGTGATCTAATCTTCATATCTTCCCCTATGTTCGTGGACACTGACAGAGAGGGAAGAGTTTACGTTTGCAGCATTAGTGGTTTGGTAAATGTCAGTTTTATCTGGCGCAGTTAATCTATTTGTGTTTTTATGACCGTGTTAACTTTGACTCTCATCCTTGTATACTCACCAGAATGTGGAGTGTCACTTCGATGAGTCTTCGTCAGTGCTGAGAGGGGCTGCATCTGTCAAAGGAAGGTTTGGGTCTTCTCTTGCTGTCCTGCCTGATCTTAATGTAGATGGTCTCAATGAGTTGGCGGTTGGAGCACCTTTGGAGAACGACGGCCAAGGCAGCATCTACATATTCCACGGCGAAGGAGGAGGAAGAATCAGTCTTTTTTACTCACAGGTGGGTGAGAAAAACAGATCTAGTATGTATGGCTTTAACACTATCTTCAATATAAAGATTTTCAATTGGATTAAAATATTTCCATTTACATAGAGAATTGCTGGCTCTGATGTCCAGCCAGGACTGCGGTTCTTTGGCATGTCGATAAGTCAGTCGTCTTTTGACCAAAGTATGGACGGTCTGCCTGACTTAGCTGTGGGTTCGAAGGGCGCAGTTGTCTTACTCAGGTCAGTCCAAGATGCTCCTGTTACACAGGGTGAATACTGGTTAAGTAGGACAGTTCTTACTGAGGGGGTTGAGTTCCCTTTTTGTGTGTGTGTTTTTCTTTTATCTTCTGTATAGTATAGCAGTGCTCCTAAGCTATTTTGCATAGTACACTGCTCAAAAGATTAAGGGAACACTTAATGGTCACAGTTTAACACCAAGTCATTTAAATTTCAGGGATATCAATCTGTCCATTTAGGAAGCACAAGCGATTGTGAATCAGTGTCACCTGCTTTGGTGCAAATTAAAGAAACAACAGGTGCAATGGAGAGGCAAAAGCAAGACAACTCCCAAAAAGGGAATGGTTTTACATGTGGTTGCCAGAGACAGTTGCTCTCTCCTTATCCTTCCTGACTGATTCTCCTCTAGTTTTGGGTTCTGCTTGTGTCCTTGTCACTAGTAGTAGCATGAGGTGGTTTGCACAGGTAGTCCAGCTCCTCCAGGATGACACATCCAAAAGTAGATTTGCAAGAAGGTTTGCTGTGTTTCCCAGCATAGTCTCAAGAGCATGGAGGAGATACCAGGAGACTGGCCATTACATGAGGACAGCTGGACAGGGCCGTAGATGAGCATCAACCAACAGCAGGACTAGTATCTGCTCCTTTGTGTGAGGAGGAACAGGAGGAGCACTGTCGGAGCCCTACAAAATGACCTCCAGCAGGCTACAGGTGTGCTTGTTTCTGACCAAACTGTCAGAAACAGACTCCATAAGGGGGGCATGAGGTGCCTGACGTCCTCTAGTGGGACCTGTGCTCACAGCCCAGCACTGTGCAGCTCGATTGGCATTCACTAGAAACCCCTAGAACTGGCAAGTCCACCATTGGCGCCCTGTTCCCTTTACAGATGAGAGCAGGTTCACACTGAACACATGTGACAGGCATGTAAGAGTCTGGAGATGCTGTGGTGAACTTCACACTGCCTGCAACATCATCCAGCATGACTGGTTTGGCGATGGGTCAGTGATGGTCTGGGGAGGCCTATCCTTGGAGGGTCACACAGACCTCCATGTCATAGCCAACCTTACCCTGACTGCTGTTAGGTACCAGGATGAAATCCTCAGAGCGACTGTCAGACTTTATGCTGGTGCAGTGGGCCCTGGGTTACTCCTGGTGCAGGACAATGCCAGGTCTCATGTGGCCAGCAGTTCCTGGATGATGAAGGTATTGATGCCATTGACTGGCCCTCTCATTCCTTGACCTAAATTCAATTGAGCACCTATGGGACGTTATGCATCAGTGCATCCGATGCTGCCAAGTACCACCACAGACTGTCCAAGGGCTCACTGATGCCCTGATCCAGGTTGGGGAGGAGATCCAGGACACCATCCACCGACTTGTCAGGAGCATACCCAGACGTTGTCCAGAGTGCATACAGGCACATTATCAGTTGGTTCAGCCTGTGATTTCAATTGTTTTACTTTGATTTTCAATGTGATTTTGAATCCAGCCCTCAGTGGGTTGATGATTTTGGTCTCCATTGGCTGTTGTTAGGTCATTTTGTTCTCAACAAATTATACAATTTACATCAGTAAGATTTTCAACTTAAATAATTTGTTCACCAAGATCTGATGTGTGATTTAAGTGTTCCCTTTTTATGAGCAGTGTATTATATTAAGAGCTAAGACATTTGGATCATAATTAAATATGAGGCAGAAGGTAAATTATCATAAAGTGTCCCACTTTACCCATATTCACCCCATTTTACCCTTAAGTGCAACTCTACTATGATCAATCAATGTATTCTCCTACTCTTTCCATTTCCAGAACAAAGCCTATAGTAATGGTTGAAGCTGCAGTGTCATACAGCCCAAACCTAATCCCTACTCAAAACATAGACTGCTCAACACAACTGGAGCACACAGCAAAAATCTGCTTTACCATGACCAGACACTCCACAGTACAACAAGGTGCCTGATTCTCTACTGTCCATACATTTAAATACTTGTTTTGAATACATGAGTAACCTCTTAATGAAACTCTAATCCATTCCAGCTCAAGCACAGATCAAATATACTATAAAGCTGGATGCCACCCGCAAAGTCCCAAATAACCGTGCTGTTATTAGCGAGAAAGTACGAGAGGTGACTGAAGAAGTTACTCTTGACTTAATCCGGCCCAAATGCAGCACAGTGAAGTTCTTTGTTGAGGTGAGTTGCTAGATGTACACAACTTTAAAATCTGATAGATTCACGTAGTTTTTGGCTTTTGAAGAACCTGTTTAATTGGAAAATCACAGCCTTTCTCACAATAAAAAAAAATCCCATGTTTAATAGAGAGGGAAAGTCCCTCCCCTTCCTGTGGACCACCGTGTTTTTGGGAAAAAATATGCGGTTAGATATTGCAAGTCAAAAAACCACAGTCACTAGATAAAACACATAAGGTAAGCTAACGTTACATTTGTGTGTGGAACATAGCTAAGTTACCCAGCTAGCTGGTATTGACGATGTATATGGTGTGAGACGAGAGATTTAGGGTGCTTTCACACCTGCCCTGTTTGGTTCGGTTCAGTCAAACTCAAATTTGTTTGGGCAGGTGTGAACACAGCAATCGCACTCGGCTGTGCACCAAAACAACCGGACCGAGACCTTCTTGAAGACCTTCTTGGTCCAGTTACAAACAAACTCTGGTGCAGTTCGTTTGTGGTGAGAACGTGTTCTGACCTGGATCTAAACCAACTGCAGTCACATGACACATTGTTTGGGTTAAACATGAGCATGTTACAGTCCTGGAGGATTATTAATGTGCACCTCCTCCTGTACTGCCTTAATATGCACATTCAGCACATCCAATGCATCAAAACATTGTTTTCTAGTTGGAGCCGCGCCTCGTTTTCAAACTGTATGGTTTGACTAAAATGAACAATGACAGCAATATAGTCCACGATGACCAGCGCTAAAATCAACCTGCGTAGTTGTCCCTCCATTGTGACATTAGAAAGGGTCGCATACTCTTCTTCAACGTTTTGTTTACTTCCAGGATTTTTCCCACATGCAAATTCTGACCAATCAAGAGCAAGGCATTTTATCTGGTCTGCTTGTAAATGCTGCCGTGAGAACATGAACCAACTCTCGGTAACTATGCAACTTTGTAACAAAATTAGTCCCTGATTCAGACCAAAGCAAGACAACTCTAGGTCTGAAAGTTCACTGAGCAGTTTCACACAAAATTAATGGTACTATGACAAACTGTGACAGTCCTGACTTGCAAAACTATATTTTCAATTGAAAATCATGTGTAATTCATGGCACAATTCAAACAGGATTAAAAAAAAGCATTTGTCTCCGCATGTTGACTACTGGACATATTTTTTTCTGAAATAAGCTCCCATGGGAGACACCGGGAGGGGATAGACTTAGCCTCTCTGTACTCATGTTGTGTTCACACCCTAAAAAATGGTATTTCATAATAGTACCTTCCTCTTTCAGGCTTGTCCAGATGATTCTCTCAATGCTCTTTACAACGAACTCAAATTCACCTTTGATGGTCTGCCTTCTGACCAAAATCTCAGTCCGAGTCTCGCCCTGCAGGCGCAGCAAACCACCACTCATCCTGTAAGTAATCTCTAAAGACCTTTAAAGAACTTGCTGAGACGTGGTCTTTATTTTCTGTCACAGTATTAACTCAAGCACAAAGCTTAGCCTTTGTGAATGCAGTAGTGGCAGCTTCATCACCTTTGTCTCAAGCCTTTCATTAGTGTATAATCACCTGAAAATAAGAATCATTGTGTTTTTGTTACCTTAGAATAAGCTGTTTATATCTACATAGGGAGCAGGTCCCTGACCATGGAATCCACCATGTTGCACTGCCGTGTTTCCTACAGTAGCCCAGAATGGACAAACCAAATACTGGCTCTAGATAGGCCCATATGTATTGTTGCGTTGCCTGTCCGTGATGAGCTGAACAGCGTCAGAACACAAAGGTTTTGAATGTGAAACTACATAATTTAGTGTTCTTACCAATTTAGAACAACCAGGTCTGTTTGTTTAAGAGAGAATTTTACCTCTGCTGATAATTCAGCTCCCAGGAAAAACCTCCTGAACAATTAACACTGAAGAAATTCTAACCGGGAGTTCACACTTGGCACATGGGAGATGTTTCAGCTGGTTGCAATTTGCAATTCTTACCACTAGATGCCACTAAATCCTTCACACTGCTCCTTTCACCAACACTCTGTATTTCAAACTGTCCTCCACAGTTAGGGTTTGAGATCAACTGCGGCACGGACAACCAATGTGTAGATAGCCTGAAAGTGGACTTCAACTTTACCAGGTGAGTCACGAGAGTGAAGTCTAACTTTGGTGTGTGGTCACATGGTCTCATATACGCAAGTGCAAGGGGTTTGCACGCCAACTGTACAGCACGCTGTTTTACTTACAGTGTATTCTTTCAGGTCTTGGGTTCAGTACAGGCAGAAATAGTTCAGCTATGCCTCTTTCAGTGTGAAATATCATAGATGGTTTTATAGTTTTCAAGTCTTTTTTTTGTACATTGTTGAACTGTTGGATGTTACCGTCACACAGTGGCATTGTTCTAGGCAGGGGCATTGTTGACTTTGACAAGATTTTTAGATTTAGTTTAGTCCCAGCTGCTTCCTGAAAATTGTGTTTGGTTTAAAGTCACATTTGTGTCTTTTTTTGTTTTCTATAAGTCAAGTTTTAGTCAGTGGATTCATTCATCTTCCATAACTGCTTATCCTGTTAGGGGTATTAATCTAATAAGCTATTAGTCAGTTGATTTCAGTTTTGATTTTAATCAGTGCTTTAGCCATAATTCTATCAGACAGTTTAATGATACTGTAATGGATATGGCAGAAGGATATTTTTCCTGGCTTTATAAAACTCGAGTGAGAAGTGAACATACGTCGATCTTGTGTTCAGCTCCCTCACATAGACCTGTCGTAGACTTTAGAGATCCCTGTCTCTTTAACAACACCTTGAGGCTTTTACTTGAAATGTCTCCTTTACAGGATGAATTGTATTCACCTCTGTGTTCCCTTTAATTTTTGTCTGATGTCATCATCAGATTAAAATTTGTATTTTTTTCATGTACCATGGATGAACAGACCTACTGGGCACAGGCCCTGGGGCCCAAAGTATCAAGGCCCCCGTTTAGTCTTCACCTGCAACATGTCACTTAAATTAACATGTACTGACAGGAAGAGACTCAAAATGACCATAAAGAAACACAAAACAACCCAAAAGAAGACACAGAATGACTAACAAGTGTCACAGTAAACACAACCCTGGGCACTTGATACTATTACGTAGGACAGTGGTTCCCAACTGGTCCAGTAAAGAAGTCCAGATTTCTCCTTCATTAGTTCACAGTCCACACAGTTAAATATATTCAGGATCATGCTTGCGCTTGGTCATGTAGTCAAGCTAGTTCTCTGTCTCTGTTAAGCAGTTATCCATTAGTCATTCACTCTACAGCAGGAGTCAGCACTTGAAAATAAAAGCTCTGTGCCGGAAATCCAGTGTTCTTCAAAATAAAGTGTGTTTTTTACAAACTTGACACATTCATAAGTCACTTGCGATCCATTCAGAATGGACCTGAGACCCACTTTTGGACATCAACCCATCACATGAGAACCACTGACTTTGGACATACACTCATGTAGGGCTTCCAGAGCTTGGTGGCTCGCACATATATTACTAGAGAGTCAGCGTTTGGCTGCCAGGCTAAAGGTAAGGGATGTGGGCCTACCTGCTGCCTTGCAGTCCGGATACCGATCCGATGGCTGTTACTCTGTCAGCTCCCTCTCTGTGGTCCTACACTGCTTAGTGTCAGTGCTGCATTCACAGTTTATTTATAGACATTAAACACGCAGATAATATCTTGAAACAAAACTTCATAGAGAAATGGAGGCTATTCCACCATCTGTCCTCCTCATGGCGCTTAGAAACATCTCTCATCAACTCTGGTTGCACACCTGGTCCGAATCATCTCTCTTAATTACTTCGGCACGCCGTCTTTCAAACTAACACAGGCTCTATGCCTTGGTGAGCCCAACCCACCTAGCCTGACAGCTAAAAGGAAAGTGTGCCAACACAAGAGACACAAAATGACCACAAAGAGGCACAAAACTACGTCAAAATGCACAATGACTACACAGAGAGGTAAAACCACCACACCACCACACTCTCAGAGAGCTCCTAACTTAGCCTACAGCCCACAGCCACAGGGAGCCCGCCACAGAGACCACCCCGACCAGACAGACCGGGGTGGACTCCACACATGGTGTGGAGATTAGGAAAAATTAAAGAGTAAAGATTAAAATAATATTAATAATAATAATAAATAAATAAATAAATTAAGATTTAGAGACTAAAATGCATAAAGATGTAAAAATAAATAATTTAAAAGCATTAGAAAGTAAAAAGAACATATAATAGAAGAATTAAAAGAGTAAAAGAAATCAGTTAAAAGCTAAATTAAAAAGGTGAGTCTTGAGCCTCCTTTTAAAAACATCAACAGTCTCTGCAGTCCTGATGCTCTCCGGCAGGCTGTTCCATAAGTGAGGGCCATAATGGCTGAATGCAGCCTCCCCGTGGGTTTTTGTTCTAACTCTTGGAACAATTAAAAGGCCGGTGCCGGAGGACCTCAGGATCCGCGAGGGTTGATATGATAAAAGCAGGTCAGATAAATAAGATGGCCTAAGACCATTAAGACATTTAAAAACTAATAAAAGAACCTTAAAATCGATCCTGAAACACACGGGGAGCCAATGCAGCGATTGTGGAACTGGTGAAATGTGCTCCCGCCCTTAAAACTAGCTTATCATTAATCGATAATTAATCGTTAATTTTTTTGATGAGCCAATAATGAATTTTGATCATTGACCCATCCCTAGAAGGGACAGAAACTTTTACCTTAGTGAGGAGGTGTGGTTGACACAGACACATCACCACACAAGTACAAATGCTCACGGTGGCATAGGTGATGGCGTAGGCTCTACACAGAGCTGACACACAAGTATAAATCCCGCTTAAGATGGCAAACATGCATGGTAACATGCTGACGTTAGCATTAAGCTGTGCCTCAGCCTCAGAGAGACGCTACTATGGCTGAAGACTTGTTCTCCTCCACCTTCACCTTTCTCTTTCCTCATAATCTATCAGTTCCTCCGTGGTTAAAGTGGGCATTGATGAACTGCTGGATGTCACCGTCTTAGTGGAGAACACAGAGGAAAACTCCTACAACAGCCATGTCATTCTCACGTACCCTGCCGGGTTCTCCTATAGGAAGTTTACAAGTCTGCAGGTAAGGTGTCTGGACCTGTCGGCTTCTGTTCATCTCGACTGCGCTCTGGTGTCACACAGCAATTCAAGTTTTGTTTGTTTCTGATAAAAGGGAAGAATAGAATGCAACTCCTTGGACAGTGAAGACGGCTTAACGCGAGGAAAGACAGACTGCACTGTTGACAAGCCTATTCTTAAGAGCAAAACAAAGGTTTGTTGTTGGTACAGAAGCATCTTTTCTCACCGCTGCAGAGACAGGAGATACAATCTGATCTTGCTTGTTTCATTTCAGGCTCTCTTCATCGTCTCCTATGGAATCGAAACCAACAGTCAACTTGACAGGAGGATTTTTGTCACTGCAAATGCTACCAGGTACTGCTCAGCTGTCTGCTTACAACAATACGCGAGTGTACAATCATCCATTTACCATTTGTACAAATGATTTCACCTCTCTGTTAGTGGGAATCAGGTGCACTCACCCCAAAGTGAACCCTACAAAAAGAAAGGGATTGATGTGAAGTACGGCATTTTTGCTACAATTGAAAGGTTTGTGTTATTTAAGGTGATACAAAATAAATAAATTAAAAAGTAATAATCATTTTAATCTGGTGTATTATTGCCCAAAATCACATTTTTAAAATGTCTGTTCAGTTTTCTCAGCTACACCAATTTCTCTTACGGAAAGAACGATTTGCAGAAACCAGTCCAACAACATATTGTGGTAAAATATCTTATCAGTAATTAATTCTAAGTTCATTTGCTGGAGTTAGACTTCATCTTAACACTCTTTAATACCAACAACCTTTTTCTATTCTCCCCTTCTCTTAGGTTACAAATGACATCAGAGCACTGAATTTCACTGTGGTGATAAATGTGCCAGTGAAGCTCGGTGATAAAGACATCTGGGTGGATTCAGACAGTTTGACGGTAACATGTGGGAACTTGTATTTACCCAACCTCCCTCATAAATGTCTCAAATGTAGCTGTTTTTATGCAACTGCAGCATCATGCATGGATGATTGTGGTTATATGGAGACCACATCTGGTCGCTCCTAAACTGACATGATGCGGCTCTATTTCAGATTCCAGACTGCCAAAAAGACACAGATAAGGAACCTACCGACACAGATTTTGTTGCCAAGATTGAGAAAACTAAGACTGTGGTAAGTTCGATGAGGAGCTACATCCATGTGAGGGACTGTTCTTTATTTATCAGAGGAAGGGAGTGGCTGGGATGTGACTTTGTTGTTGCGGCAAACAGCACAGGACTGTCTGTCTGTCTGTCTATCTATCTAAAACCAAAATGCAAGAGATTCTCACACTGAGCCGAAACGAGCGCTCATAACTTTGATGAATAACATAAACAAACAGTCTCAAACAGCATTTTGCTGTTGTTTTTAGTGTGTGGTGTTTCACCGCTGGCAAGGTGTGGAGTGGAGGAGAGACAGAGGGTTGGAGAGTTGACGACAGCTGCACTTACTGCGCACTGTGCATGAAACCTTCGCTGGTACAAACACCTGTGAAAGCTGATGTAAAACAATATATATATATACATATATATATATATATATATATATATATATATATATATATATATACACACACATATATATATATATACATATATATATACACATACACATATACATATATATATATATATATATATATATATATATATATACATATATATATATACACATATACATATACAGTACAGGCCAAAAGTTTGGACACACCTTCTCATTCAATGCGTTTTCTTTATTTTCATGACTATTTACATTGTAGATTCTCACTGAAGGCATCAAAACTATGAATGAACACATGTGGAGTTATGTACTTAACAAAAAAAGGTGAAATAACTGAAAACATGTTTTATATTCTAGTTTCTTCAAAATAGCCACCCTTTGCTCTGATTACTGCTTTGCACACTCTTGGCATTCTCTCGATGAGCTTCAAGAGGTAGTCACCTGAAATGGTTTCCACTT